>NC_027754.1:3612899-3613886 GCF_000695525.1 Brassica oleracea var. oleracea | reverse complement strand
TTTTAGTAATTTATAGTCATTTTTTAAAATTCAAAATATAAAATATACAGAAAAATCTAAATTTTTATAATATGGTTATTGTGTTTTTTTTTTAATTATTTTAATAGTTTTAAATTAAACAAATTTGATAGAAGATACATTTTTTTATCAGATCTTTATTATTCAAAATCATTAATTGTCATATATACTTTATCCACATTAGGTAATTCTGCAATCTTTATTTAAGGAAATAATAAATGACATTAATAATAAATTTATGGTTAGTTTAATAAAAATTTTATTATATAATTAGATGAGCCAACCTATTTCTCTAATAATTCTAAGAATCATCCTAGTGATGACATGTGGCTACAAAAAGAAGTTGTAATGTTTCACAAATAATATATAGGGGATTTCTAACAAGCTTTCAAACTTTCAGTTATTTGACGTTTAGGGTTCTCTAACAAATTTTCAATTTTTGAGAACCTAAATATCAAAATCTTAAAATATTATTTAATTTTTATTATAATTCACATTATTATGCAATTTAAATATTGTTTTACTAATATTAATTTTGTATCACTTTATTTTACAAATAAAATTTACTTAAATATTCAAATATATTGTTATCTATATGTTATTATTAGTACAGAAATATACAAATATGTTAAAACTAAAATTAAGATTATTACTGTAATAAAAATAAGAATATGTAAAATAAGAATATTACGCATATTTGATAAAAAAGGGGGAATATTATGCATATTTAATTGAATCATTTCGTAATTGTTTTACGGGGATTTGCCAAAAGTGACTCAAAACTTGATTTTGAATACAAAAGTGTATCTCAAATTCAATCAAATGCAAAAGTAACCCAAAAGCCTAGTGAAATTACAACAGTTCCCTTACCAACAAACAAAAAACCTGTTTTCAATTTTACCATTATAACCTTCCGTTGGAGAAGACTTCTTTGTAAGTCTTCTCTATGATGACTTCTTTGTAAGTCTT
>NC_027754.1:3610806-3612835 GCF_000695525.1 Brassica oleracea var. oleracea | reverse complement strand
GTCATGTAATAAACATTTCTCAATGATGTAAATTTAGTTCATCTGAAATTAAATTATTTTCAACTTAGATGAGTGAATGTATATTGGCTCATGAGTCATTGGTTTAGGGTTTGGTAACATATGTTATAGTATTGTATGTATCTTTAGGGTTAAATTATGAAATCTTACCTTCATTTTTTTTCTTTTTCAAATTGACCCATATATGTTTAGTAACTATTTAATAACTTGATTTAAACACTTTCTATGTTTTTTTTTTAAATTTAAGAAAAATTTTTTTGCATAGTTAATTGATTTTAAGGTCTTGAAGACTCACAGAAGACTTAAAAAGAAGTCTTCAGACACATCCCGCTTAAATTTTAGTAGAATTTATGGTTTCCGCCTCAATTTCAGAAGAATTTAGGTTTTCCGCCTAAATCAAAGTCTTCCAGGAGTCTTCCATAAGTCTTCCAGGAGTCTTCAATAAGTCTTCCAGAGAAAGTCTTCTCAAGGATTAGATCTTAAAAATAATTTAAATTTTTTATAAAAAATATTTTCATGGGTTAAAAATTGAAATAATGTAATAATAAACATTTTTCAATGATGTAAATTTAGTTCATCTGAAATTGAATTATTTTCAACATAGATGAGTGAATATATATTGGCTCATGAGTCATTGGTTTAGGGTTTGGTAACATATGTTATAGTATTGTATGTATCTTTAGGGTTAAATTATGAAATCTTACCTTCATTTTTTTTCTTTTTCAAATTGGCTCATATATGTTTAGTAACTATTTAATAACTTGATTTAAACACTTTCTAAGTTTTTTTAAGTTTAAGAAAGTGTTTTTTGCATAGTTAATTGATTTTAGGGTCTGGAAGACTCACAGAAGACTTAAAAAGAAGTCTTCAGACACATCCCGCCTAAATTTTAGTAGAATTTATGGTTTCCGCCTAAATTTTGGAATAATTTAGGTTTCAGCCTAAATCAAAATCTTCCATAAGTCTTTCAGGAGTCTTCCATAAGTTTTCTAGGAGTCTTCCATAAGTCTTACAGAGAAAGTCTTCTCATGGATTAGATCTTAAAAATAATTTAAAATTTTTATAAAAAATATTTTCATGGGTTAAAATTTGAAATCATGTAATAATAAAGATTTTTCACTGATGTGAATTTAGTTTATCTCAAATTGAATTATTTTCAACATATATGAGTGAATATAGATTGGTTCATGAGTCATTGGTTTAGGGTTTGGTAACATATGTTATAGTATTGTTGGTATCTTTAGGGTTAGCTTTGAAATCTTATCTTCATTTTTTTTCCTTTTTCAAATTGACCTATATATGTTTAGTAACTATCTAACAATTTGATTTAAACACTTTCTAAGTTTTTTTAAGTTTAAAAATATTTTTTTGCATAGTTATTTGATTTTAGGATCTAGAAGACTCACAGAAAACTTAAAAAGAAGTCTTCCGACACATCCAACCTAAATAAAAGCCTTCCATAAGTCTTTCATGAGTCTTACATAAGTCTTCATGAGTCTTCCATAAGTCTTCCAGAAGTTTTCTGGGTCGAAAATATTTAACCTAATTAGAATTTTTGTCTCTATATATAAAGAAAATTTACACATTCTCTTTCTTCCTATCAAATGACTGCAGCAAAAATGTAATGTTTCTCACTCTAAAACTCTCTAATCTCTCTCTAATCTCTTTGAACATCAGAACACCAAACTTTATATCTATTTCTCACTTTTTCTTATGTCTTCTCACTAATTTATCTTTTTTTTACAGGTTTTTCATTACATGATTCTTATCTTTCACTCTTTCAAAGGTAGATCTCTAAATTTTGGATATGAATTTATGTGTGTGTTTATATGTTAGATTCTAAAAAGCTATAGATTCAACATAGTGTGACTGTTTTGTTTATTTTGTAAGCATAAAATTTTCATTTTTGAAGTTTTTCTCTGTTTTGAAGTCATTTGAATGTTTTTGAATTTGTAGTTTTTTCCAGATCTGAGAGACTTTGAAAGACTTCTCAGAAGACTCTTAGAAGACT
>NC_027754.1:3609962-3610656 GCF_000695525.1 Brassica oleracea var. oleracea | reverse complement strand
TGTTTTATATATTAGATTCTAAAAAATTATAGATCCAACCTAATGTGACTGTTTTGTTTATTATCTAAAAATTTATTTTTGAAGTCTTATCTATTTTGAAGTCATTTGAATGCTTTTGAATATGCAGATTTTTCAGTTCTGAGACAGATTTTAGAAGACTTCTGGGATAATTCTCGGAAGAATCTCGGAAGACTCTCGAAAGACTCTCGGAAGACTTTTCACGAAGTCTTCAGAAAGTCTTCTACCCAAAGTAGTACAAAGAGATGATGTGAAGTGAAGTCCAAGTTTATCTATGTTGAGGAATAATATCTAGCTGTGTAATAATTTTGTTTATGGTCTTTTTATGATTTGTATGTGTAATATTTTAGTTGTGAATTATTTTGTAAAATTTAAGAGATGTTAATCAAAAGATGGTAAATATGTTCATGTTTTGCCAAAAGTACTTGACTTCATTAAAGTTATTGATGCAACATACCAAAAAATATTTTAATCAATCTACCTACACATAACATAACACAACAACACAAAAACTTAGTAAAATTTGCTAAAACTAAGAGAGAAGACTTCTCAAGAAACCTTAGTCAAATTCACAAAAGATCAAAATTGATTTTTAAGTGAAAGCTCAAATTTTAAATCTCATGGAAGTTAAAAATTGTATCTTATGAGGAAGACAACACAAACACAGAACATCAAC
>NC_027754.1:3604694-3609957 GCF_000695525.1 Brassica oleracea var. oleracea | reverse complement strand
CTTCTACAAGTCTTCTATGAGGAAGACTTACAGAAGACTTCTCCGTTTAGCTAGAAACATTATTAAACATCAATGTTTGTAACTTCATAATTATCACCAATTAAGTTATAAATTCGACTCAGTAGTCCCAATATTGACTAATAAACATGAATTAGTAAGAAGATATTAAAAATTCATTTTAATTTTGGATAAATTTGAAGTTTAATAAAGATTTACGTAGAAGACTTCTTTGAAGTCTTCCGTGGATGACTTCAAAAGAAGTCTACTCTGTGTAGACTTCAAAAGAAGTCTTCTATTTAGGTCATTTTTGCAATTGCAAATTTACGACAGAAGACATCTTCGGAAGTCTTCCTTTGTAAATATTGGCTTACTTTTGAAATTGAATTTTTTTCGAAATTCCCTGAGAGAAGTCTTCTCGGATAAACAGGTTACTTTTGAATTTGACCGAAGTTAGTCAGAATTTTGACTTTTTGTAGAAGACTTCTAGGGAAGTCTACCTGGAGAATACTTCAAAAGAAGTGTTCTCTAAATCTTCCGGAAGTCTTCTCAATGTTGCAAGAAGTCTGCTGGGTTACTTTTGCAATTGACTATATTTGACTTTTCGAGAGAAGACTTCTTTAGAAGTCCTCCGTCGGATGACTTCTCTAGAAGTCTTCTCTCGCAGGCAAAGGTTTGACTAAACCCAAGAAATAAACTCGAGAAGACTTCTAGAGAAGTTTTCTTATAGAAGACTTCTTTTGAAGTCTTCTCATTGATATTAAATATTTTACTATTATTTTTCAATTGCAAAAGTAACCCACACATACATCTTCCGGAATTGAGAAGACTTAGGGAAGACTTTCAGAAGACTTCTTTAGAAGTTTTTTCCAGGAAGACTTCTGTCTTCTAAGGAAGTCTTCTCTTAGAATTTCGATTTTTTTTGTTTTCAAAGGAAAGTTAGAAGACTTCTAGAAAAGTCTTCTATTAAAAACACACCAAAGATCAATTGCAAAACTAACATATGCTAAGTCTGTTGCGTTACTTTATAAGTCTTCTTCGTCGAACAGATCTGAAAAATAAAATGTAGTTCGCGATTTCATTCCTTGAACTTGTGAGATGACTTGCGTGGTTTCTCCAATCACCCAGAACTTCACCACAACAGCTACCTACTCGTTAATCACCAAGAATCGTGAGCTTATGAACCTTACATAGTGGTTTGTGTGGATAGGAAATGAGAAATGATGAGAGAAAAATCGAAACTTTAGGGCATTAACACTCTCAATTTGGTAGTTCATGGTGGTTGAGGTATTGATGTCAATGGCAAAGTTGTAAATATTTGGTGAAGATGAGGATGGTAAGGTAAAAGCCTTATTTTCAAAAAAAAAAAAAGTAATGGCATTTTCGTGAATAACTATAACTTCTAGGGTGAATAGGACAAAACAAAGTTTCAAAAAAAGCAAAGGCTATTTTTGTGTTTGACTTGAAATTTTGAGTCATTTTTGAAAGAACCCCTTGTTTTACATTTTTCGTATATACAAAAGAAGATCAAAGTTTCTCTCATTTTAAAACTTTCATTTTATAGATCATCCATCATTAAAATAAAGTTTTTTATTAAAAATGCTCTAAAAATTGATTAAACCAGCAAAAAGAGAATAAAGTGTAGATTTTACTAATGGAGAGAAGAGAGAAGAGGAACAAAGAAGAAATGAGCTATTGGTTCTTTTGACAGGATAAGAGGAGAAAGAAAATTTGAAATGAGCTACAGCTTTATTCGCGGATTTCAATACCTTATATAGAAAACCGCAAAAAATACTAATCACATATTTTTGTTGTTTAAGGGTCCGAATGTGGTTTTGGTAATATAAGCGGTGTGGAATTTAAGTGTGGTACATTGCAACTGTGGTTCACGCGGTTTGCGGGACAAGTGCGGTTTTGATAGAATAAGCGGTACATAAATATGTTTGATTGGTGTAAAAATATTTTGCGGTTTTGGTAAATAGATTTTTAAAATAATGTGATTTTTTGAAATATTTTGAAATTTAAAATTTTAAAATAATGTGATCTATTAAAAAAATAATCTCTCTTACTATTATTTTGGAATATAATTATGTTTTAGTGCTAGCATATATTTCGTATTTTTTAGTTTAATTTAGTAGTAAACTAAGAAATATAAAAATGTTTTAGAATTTGTGTAATTCAAGTTATTTTAAAAAGATTTTGAAAAAATATTATATTCAACTTTAATATTTAGTTTGCTTTAAGTAAAAGATATTAAAATCACATAATTCTCAAATAACTATTTACATTTATAAATGATAGAGTCTTAATTTTATAGAGTAAACCGAATATTTTAGATTAAATAAAATAAAATAATGATTAAAGACAAAAACGCACTAAAAACCGCACCATATTTGGAGGTTTCATAAATCAAGTGTGTTATCTTAATCGCATGAACAACCAAAAACAATATTTTTAGAAAGATAGTACGTTATTCATGAAAAACTCCCTACCTATTCGCATTTTCTTTGAATGGTAACATATGGTAAGGACCACTATAATAACGTCCCGCATCCATAAAACGATGCTCCATTCATACACTAAATTAAAATTCCAAAAACTGCACCAATTATCTATTCACGTTTTATAATACTGCAAAATTACTTATGGACCGCCTTTTGTAGTGAATACATGCATTTTGTAGCGGATTTGGCCATAAATCCGCGTATGATATGGTAAATGTAGCTTTTTGACCAATATACAACTATTTTATTATTTAACTATTTTTTTTTAAAAAAATGGTGCTATAAATAGAAGACCTGAAGTATAGACAATACATTCACATTCACGTAATCAAAAAGAACAAGCATATTTCCTCATTCTCAGCGATAACAAATTGTTATGTATTTCCAAAAAATAAGTTTGTATATTTTCTCATTCTCAGAGACAACAAAGTAAAATAGGTTTGTATATTTCCAAAAATTATGTATTATTAAACTTCATACATATCTTATTTCTTAGCAAATAATCTTCGGAAACTTTTATTTTCTAAAATTGTTGCGTTGAAATCTAAGTAATCATCATGTGATAAATAATATTTTTAATATATTATATAATTTAAATGAAATGAAATGGAACTAAAACCAATTGTTAATACCTTTATAAATGGTTTACGTTAAAGTTTTGAGAAAAATATACAGTATATAAATATAATATTTATATTGTAATGTTAGAATTTCATTATCAATTAAATATGTGTACTACTTATTTTACTCAAATTTAGTAAGTTTTTTTAACATTATAGTATTATGAAGTTTTTTGTTAAATAAATTTATTTACGTCAAAAATGTTTATATATATTGATATATTTATATAATAAAATAGATTATTATAATATTTTACTAATAAAACAGTTATTAATTTTATCTAATGGCCTATTCTTAATGCAAAAATAATTGGACAATTATTGAATTTTGTTGAAAACAGGAATGTCTTCTAACCGTCGACGCAACACGAACTCTGGAAGAACAACAAATTCAGATCGTCTCAAAGACAATTCAACTCCCTCTACAGAAACGACTCTCAAGGTAAATATTAATTAATTATTTTAAATTATAAAATTTGATATTTTTAATATAATTATTGATTATTTTATTTAAACTTATGTAGAATAAGGACAAATACAAATGGTCATATATACAAGAAAAAAACATTAATTCAGTTGTGGACAAAGCACTTTTTATGAATAACTATACTCTTAAACACACCAATGCGATTGGTGGAGAGTATATGGTTAACAAATTCAACCTAGCGTTCAACATGAATGTAAATCATGGTTTCTTCAAAAATAAGCTTGACGAATTAAAAAAAAAATTATAAGAGATGGAAGACGCTAATGAATTCTAGTGGTATCTCGGTTGATCCTGATACATCGATCATATATGCATCATATGTATCTTATAATCATAAAAATATATGTCAGTATTACGCTACAAGTTAATTTTACGTTTTAAAGTTTATAGGGATGTAAATTGACAAAATGATTGAACAAAAAACCGCCAAAGTTTTGGGATGTGATGGTACGTTGTCTAGCATTACATGATGTTCAATCATTTTGGAGAAAAATACTGAGGTATTGAATTCCTCCAGACCCCAGGCAGGACACCGGCCTCTGGATCCTCGCTGGAAGGAATCCCGGTTCCCCGCTGTGGAGTTTTCCGGGTCCGGTCCCAGGATCGCCCCCCTTCCTCAGGGAAATGGAAAACTTCCGATAAGGAGAACCTTCCATATTTCCGAATATGGAAGAGTTTAACCTACTCCAACCGACTGAGGTCCGCCTTAGGAAGACTATATAAGGGGAACCCAAACCCTAAAACAAGGGATCGACACTTCAAGACTTCGAGACTAGGGCTAGACGGCTAGAATTAGAGTTCTTACTCAAATAATTGTAATCCTAGTTTGTCTACTCAATAAAACGTCTCTTCAAGTCTTTATTTCTACTACATCTCTCAAAATCAATACAAACACCAGCCTTGTCCATCGTTCCGTGGTACTCAAAAAGATCCTACACAAAAATCCCCTAACAAGTTTGGCGCTAGAAGGAGGGGAGTAATCTAAACTACGTGATAATGGCGGTGGACGAGCACGACGAGCTACCTGAAGCTACCCAGAGCGAGGCTGAACTCCAAAGACAAATCGATGACCTGCAAGGTCAAGTAACCGGGTTACATAGAGCTCGGAAGAGACCAATCCCGAGTTGTCCTCGGAGTTTCAGATCTTGAAGGAAAAACTCAACGAACACTCCAAGCAACTGGAGCAGAGCGCCGAGAAGCTCAGCCAGCTCGAATCGGAGAATCTTACCCTCCGAGACGAGAACCAAGCCCTTAACGCAGCGAGCAACAAAAAGCATCGATTCCGGACTCAGGTTCGCCCTATGCCGCCTCTGGAAACACCTAACTCCGGGACAGGCGCGAGTCTCCCGACTGCGGCGCCGGGAGGAGAAGCATCTACGCGAGAAAAGGCCAACGACGCTCAGACCTATGACGGGGAGGACAGCGACTCGGAGCCCGAGCCTGATGAGGAAGCACCAGATGGAGCAGCAAGAGCGGAGTCTCCTATGATCGCTCACCTTCACCAGATGTTCTCTGATAGGCTCGACGCCATGCAATCCTTGGTGGAGAGACTCCCAGGGGTAGCTCCCCCCATACGGAAGAGCAACCGAGGAAGCACCAGATGGAGCAGCAAGAGCGGAGTCTCCTATGATCGCTCACCTTCACCAGATGTTCTC
>NC_027754.1:3604236-3604473 GCF_000695525.1 Brassica oleracea var. oleracea | reverse complement strand
TGACCGGACCTGCTCTGCAATGGTATATCAACTTACCCTCCAGGTCCATAGCCTCCTTCGCGGTTCTCAGCGACAAGTTCGTGGAGCAATTCGCCAGCGGCAGGGACCTAGAGAAAACCTCCGACAGTCTCTACGATATCCTCCAGCACCGAGCAGAACCCCTGAGAGGCTACATAGCCCGCTTCAATCAAGAAAAGGTGGCTATCCCCGAATGCAGTATCCCCACTGCTATCTCTG
>NC_027754.1:3603822-3604123 GCF_000695525.1 Brassica oleracea var. oleracea | reverse complement strand
CAAATGGGAGGAAGACGTCGCCAGCCGTGTCAAGGCGAAACAAAAGCAAGATTCCAAGGTGACCAGACCAGACCGAACCGAGCGGGACGAGAAACCCTCTCAAAGACCAGCTAGGGACTCCGGGAATCGAAACCGGGGCAGGTACCAGAACCGGCCAATCGAGAAGGCAGAAGGGATGGCAGTGTCCACGTGGCCGGACATCTCTCACCTCTCTGTCTCAAGGCCGGAGCTTATCAATGTTCTGAGGCAGATGGGCCAACAGGTCAAGTGGCCTCAGAAGATGAAAGCCCCCGACTCTTTC
>NC_027754.1:3602870-3603684 GCF_000695525.1 Brassica oleracea var. oleracea | reverse complement strand
CACCTCAGGGAGTTCCTTTCCGAGAAGGCCAAGAGCCATCTAAGCAAGGAGACAACGGGTAAGCCCACTGAAGCTGCTCCCGTCTCGCCACCGTGACAGGACTGAGTGATCCATGTCATCTCGGGGGGTTCGAAAATCAGCGGCATAAGCCATGCAGCCACGAAGAAAGGCACCTGGAACGCCAAGCACGGCCTAGAGGCAGCTAAGCCAAAATGCCTGCTCCTAGGAACGGACGAGATAAGTTTCACGGCCAAGGAGCAGGAGAAAGTCCTCACTCCTCACCACGACACCCTGGTTATCTCGCTCATTGTAGCGAACTGCCTAGTAAAAAGGATACTGGTAGATAACGGAAGCTCGGGCAACATCATCTTCCAGGCCGCATACAAATACCTGGGGCGGGAGGAAGGCACTCTAACTCGGAGGGTAACCCCCTTGTAGGTTTCAGCGGGTAAGTCAAGCAAACCGCTGGGGAGATAACCCTCCCCGTATACTTCGAAGGAGTCAACATGCCCACCAAATTCCTCGTGGTTGATTGCGATTCGTCCTATAACATGATCTTAGGACGGCCCTGGATCCACGGAATGGGGACCGTGCCCTCGTGTCTGCGTTGACTCCACGGACCTCAACAAGTCCTGTCCAAAGGACCCCTTCCCGCTACCTCATATCGACAAGCTGGTGGACGCCACCGCGGGGCACCAGCTGATGAGCTTCATGGACGCGTTTTCTGGCTACAATCAGATACATATGCATCCGGAAGACCAGGAGAAAACATCCTTCATGATGTCCAGAGGGATCTACTGCTATAAGGTTATGC
>NC_027754.1:3596773-3602804 GCF_000695525.1 Brassica oleracea var. oleracea | reverse complement strand
CAGGAGAACCATGGAGGTCTACATCGATGACATGCTGGTCAAATCCCTGGAAGCGGAAGACCACATATCTCACCTGCAGCAAGCCTTCTCCACCCTCAGGAAATATAACATGAAGCTCAGCCCGGCTAAATGCTCATTTGGGGTCAGTTCTGGCAAGCTCCTCGGGTACATCGTAACCCACTAGGGCATCGAAGCCAACCCGGAGCAGTTCAGGGCCATTCATGTAATCCCTTCCCCGAAGAACGTCAAGGAGTTTCAAAAGCTAACGGGAAGGATGGCAGCCTTGAGCAGATTCATCTCCAGACTCTCCGACAAATCTCACGCCTTTATCGGAACTCTCAAGAATCTGAAGGATTTCCAGTGGACGGGAGAATGCGAATCCGCTCTCCAAGAGCTAAAATCGTATCTTACCACTCCTCCTCTCCTGTCCAAGCCACTACTTGGTGAAGTCCTGCTGCTATATCTAGTAGTGTCCGAACACGCCGTGAGCGCCGTCTTAGTTCGCGAGGAGGGGAACAAGTAGTTACCAATCTACTATGTAAGCAAGGCCCTCCTGGACGCGGAGACCCGCTACAACCACCTCGAAAAGCTGGCCTTAGCCCTGCTAGTCGCCGCTCGCAAGCTCCGACCCTACTTCCAGGCTCATCCAATCGTAATCGCAAGCCTAAACCTCGCTCACCAAATGGGGGCAGAGAACATCCAAGTCTTCGGTGACTCCCAGCTGATAATTAACCAGGTACAGGGGGAGTATCAAGCAAAAGACGACAGCATGATCCAGTATCTGGTGGTCGCTCAGCGACTAATCAAGAAGTTCAAGAGCTGCAAACTCACTCAAATCCCCCGGGAACAGAACTCACAAGCCGATACCCTGGCTAATCTAGGGTCCGCTCTAGAAACGAGTAGCCAGATGAATATCCCTCTGCTCGTGCTTCAATGGCCAGCAACCCTAGAGGAACCCCTGTCAGAGGAGGTCTTCCCTATCGAAGAAGGCGTAACCTGTATGACCCCCTTAATCCGGTACCTGGAGGCCGACACCCTTCAAGAAGACCGTAGCGAGGCCAGATGATCAAGAAGCAAGCCGCGAGGTACTGTATCTCCCAGGAGAAGCTGTACCGGAGATCTTTCTCTGGCCCATACCTGAGGTGTGTCACCCCCCGAGAAGCCGCTAGAATCCTTGTAGAACTACATGAAGGAGATTGTGGATCCCACTCTAGCGGCAGAAGCATGTTGCTCAAAGCCAGAAGGGCTGGTTACTACTGGCCCACGATGGCCGCCGACGCCGACAGACAAGCCAAGCACTGCGACCAATGTCAAAGGCACGCTCCGATCTCCAAGCTTTTCCCAGAGAACCTCAAGTACCAATGTGAAAAGTACCTGTATTAAAACGCTACGAGCTACACGATACAGGGAACACATGGTATATACTCATTGCAAAAGTACTGTGAAATACAGGGAACAATCTAAATCCTGCTTCTCCAGACGTGGAAAGCAGCGTAAGCCTGGCACTTGGGTCATAACACCCACACCAGCACCCTCTAAGCCTGGCACAGGAACTCGATAGTGGCCAGCTTCCGAGCGGCAGAATGCGAAATCCAAACAGATACCGGTAGTAGTCTTGCCTAGGTAGACGGAGTACGATCCCTGCGAAAAGCAAAACATTCCGGGTTCTCAAGGAACTCTAGGTCTCTATGTGATCCCCCGATCTAAAGAGGAAACCCAAGGTTCCCCAAACGATTACGGGTCCTACGCATAAAATCTAAGGAAGAACCTCCGGATTCCCCTATAGCCTCCGGGTTCCAATCAAAGATCTCAGGGTCTAAGGAAGAACCTCCGGGTTCCTATACGGCCTCAGGGTTCCGAAAGAAGTTAGAACCTCTGTGCCGCCTAAGGCACATCGGGGTGATTACAACTTCAAAGAACCTCTGGGTTCCAAAAAACGATCTCCGGATCCAAACCTCCGGGTTCCAACATGGCCTCAAAAGCCTAATACGATTCTAGCAAAAAGGATAGAACCCTTGTGCAGCCTAGGGCGCATTGGGGTCGTTACATCCCTAAAGAACCTCCGGGTTCCCATGCGACCTCAGGGTCCAAGTGCATCAGGGCTCCGATACGATCTCCGGATCTAAGGAACAACCCTGCACCCGTATGCGACCTCAGGGTCCAATCACAACCATAGAAACCTCCGGGTTCCAACCATGATATCCGGATCTAACTGGATAATCTTTGGATTCCTACATCGCCTCTGGGCCCCAGTCTCGGTCCCAGGACCTAGAGAAAAGACCTCCGGGACCCAGATAAAAGACCTCGTGGTCTAATGGGGACCTCCGGGTCCCAAACGCGATCTAAGGATCCAAGGAGAGCCTCTGCTCCTCCTCCACAACCCTCTAATCTCTACACAATCTCCGGATTATGAGATCATTCTTTTGATTCCAAGAGTCCATTCTCTAAAAACTCCGGAATTAGAGACCATTTCTCCGGACGCATCAATAATCTTTGGGTTCCTAAAAAAGAGACGACCTCACGGAGCCTCCAGGTCCGGGGCAACCCCGATATCTCAAAATAGGCTTATGATCTATTCCCCGGAGTCCCAACTCCCAAGTCTCCGATTCTGAAGAAAGCACAACTGCTATCTCTCAAGAAAGGAGATCATCAACAAAAGTCCCGCTTCGGAAACAAAACTAGTGCATGGCCAAAGGGGTCCACTACGCAGAAGCTAGAACAAAATTGAAAATCCGAAGGCATTTTTTGAAAAGAAAAAAGGGGCCACAGCAGGGCCAATGTTTTACAAAATAAAAGGCACGAAGGCCTGAAGATAAGTTTTAAACCCTCACAGAGGGCAGATACAACACAAAAGAAAACCCTAAGGGGTTGAAGAGTTCAGATAAGAATCAGGAGGTAGGAGGATCATTGGCGACGGGCTCCGGAGTCTTCTCGGTCTCAGTCCTGCTGGGGATCGACGACTCTCCGTCGAAGGTAGGAGCAGGGAGCCCATGGAACTCAGCTTCGGAGGTCTTCACCATCTTGTATTGCTTCAACGCACCTTCAAGATCCCAGCTGTCCGCCTGATGGTTGAGCCACTCCTTCATTAGCTCCCAACGAGCCACCACTATGGCGCCGTTCACCGCCATAGTCTTCTCAGCATCAAAGGTCTCCGCGGCACATCTCAAGTCGCATACCTCCTCCTCCCGCTGCTCCAACCGTTCCCTCAGGGAAACGTTCTCCGCGGCAGCCAGCGCCCCAGCTTCGTCTTGGTTCCTTACCTTAAGCTTCAAGGCTTTGATCTCCTTCTCCTTGGCAAGGACGTTGTTCTTCTCTTCACGTAGCTGGAAAGTCAACTCAGCCAGGTCAGCTTTGAGCGAAGCATGTTCATCCATCCTCTCACCAAGATGGAACAGCTGAGACATCACCTGCAAAAACAAATCGATCGTTAGCTAGAGAAAATGAGATACCTGAGGACAGCGCGTTACCTGAAGGAGATCACCCTGGATGAGTTGGATGGAAGCTGAAGAATCCCCCTCTTGAAGAATCACCGGAGTCGAAGGGAACACCTTAGTGTTGAGGTTGGCCAAAACCGTGGCTGGATCGTTCGACGACGATGGAGAAGCCCTCGGGGTAGATCCCAAAGCTGGAGACTTCTTTTTAGAAGAGGAAGCTAGAGCAGTCGCAGCCTGACGCTTGTTTCTCTTGATGAATTGGACCCCATCATAGTTCTCACTAGGGGCAGCCTTCTTAGGCGCGGATTTCTTCGCCGACATAACCTCCAAAGCCCTCTTATACTCTACCAACGCCTCTTCACCTTTGGACCCCGACATATTACCTGAAGAACGGCGCTAATACATCTCAGCGAATTGTTCGCAGTAAACAAAAAGAGAGATCGGAGCTTACCCCAGTTGCTGCAACGCTCCAAGGCTTCTTTGCTCACAAGAAAAGGGACCTGGCAACGCTCGATGGGGAGTTCCAGTACCTGCTTGATCGTCTTCTCTCCCAAAGATGGATCCACGCTAGGAATCTCTGCAAAAGGAAACAAGAAACGTTAGTCTCGTGATACCATTATCACCCTCACGACTCTTATTACCCACCAGCTGTGCACCAAACAGTGGAGAAACCCGGGAGGTACATAAAGGCAAACGCGCTTTCTATTTTTCTTCGTAATCTCCTAAACTGGGAGCTCTACGCCGCGAGGATGCAAATGATATCTTCGTTCACCGCCGTTCAGTTGGGTGATAGCGTATGAATACAAAACCTCGGCGACCCCGATAGTGAGACCTTCAAGATCTCCTAAGTTCTGCAAAGCTATCAAGGTTCTCCAGGAAGGGGGATTCAGCTGACCTGGAGAGATCTCCAGCGCCTCCGACACCTTCGCCACCAGCGAAGGAACTCAATCTCTAAAGCCCGATTCGAAAAATCCTTCATACACTGGGACCTCGTCAACCTCGAAGTCCGAAACTCTGTCTATAGGACCCGGAATCCTAATGACAACGTCATCGGAAAGATGATACTTTGCTCGCTAGTTCGCAACTTCGTCCACTCCTATCGATGAAAGAGGGCCCACCGGAGTAAACACACCTACCTCTGCGAATGGAGGAGCAAGGCCGACGACCTCGCAGCTAAGGTTTTCAACCTCTGCAGTAAGATCTAGCGAAGAACCGGAGGAGTCCATTGATTCTGAAGGACCGACGCCCGGTCTCTGCTTCTTTGACCTAACCCTATCACCTATGGAAGAAGAGTCTAGGAAAAGATCGGATTTGTATTTCATCCTAGAGGTCTAAGAGGAGAATCTAAAGGAAAGAGATCGGGAGAAAAGAGAGAGTGAGAAGGGATAATACCTGAAAATAGAGAATTGAGCTTGAGCGAATGAAGACCACGGAGAGAGAATAGGAAAGGTGGAAAGCCGCTAGGCGGCAAGAAGCAGAAAGAAGTGTAGTAAACCCTAGGAAGATTCCCACGCGCCACAAGGAGGACGCCATGCGAGGGAGCGAACTTCGAGGTCTCGTCACGACCGTTCACTTTCTTTTTCATCATAGACGCGGACCAAAAGATTCTAAGGAACCCCGAAATCTATCGAGAATCTCCCCGTTCGCACCAGCATTAAGGCCTGTTCCTACGCCAGTTCCTCCTCAGGGAACATCAGAGCTCCAGGCTCCACCGTCTCCAAGACATCATCAAAAGCCCAGAGCTCCCCGTCCTCGACGACAATCAACGGTCCAAATAGCACCAGACCCCAGTTTGACGTAGGGGAAACTGATCATCCCCCGGGTTCAGAGTACGGTTCCGACCTGAGTGGAACCCGGGATCGTGGGATTATTGGAGCGATATCCTGCCTAAGGGAAGCCTGCTGAGAATGAGCAACTCTGGTTGACTTGAGTGCACATGAGTGGAACCCGAGATCGCTGGATTACTGGAGCGATGTCCTGCCTACGGGAAGCCTGCTGAGAATGAGCAACTCCGGTTGACTTGAGTGCACAGGTTATTCCCCGAGTTCGATGACGAAATCGAGCAATAAGGGGCAAACTGTTGGGGAAAAATACTCAGGTATTGAATTCCTCCAGACCCCAGGCAGGACACCGGCCTCTGGGTCCCCGCTTGAAGGAACCCCGGTTCCCAGGATCCCCGTTAGAAGGAACCATGGTTCCCCGCTGCGGAGTTTTCCGGGTCCGGTCCCTGGATCGCCCCCCTTTCTCCGGGAAATGGAAAACTTCCGATAAGGAGAATCTTCCATATTTCCGAATATGGAAGAGTTTAACCTACTCCAACCGACTGAGGCCCGCCTTAGGAAGACTATATAAGGGGAACCCAAACCCTAAAGCAAGGGATCGACACTTCAAGACTTGAAGACTAGGGCTAGACGGCTAGAATTAGGGTTCTTAGTTGTGGAAATCGAAATTCGCACTGTCGATTTACGTTTAAATTAGGAAACTAGGAAAAACCCTAATTCTGCAGAGATCCCGGATTATTTGTGAAATCACACGAAGAACGAAAGAGAAAAAGATAACAGAATATTGAAAGTAAGTTGCACAGTGGCTGATTTTTG
>NC_027754.1:3595654-3596559 GCF_000695525.1 Brassica oleracea var. oleracea | reverse complement strand
ATTCTGCGAGAGCCAACGGCAAGTGACCAAATATATGCGAAAATCATGAAAAGATAGCAAACGAGTTTAGAGAAAACAGTAGATCTTATTTCGAGTCCGCGTGAGAACGTTGCGATCATTACAAGAGATCATAAAAGCTTTGGCCGCAAAGGCTGTCAGCGAGTCACCTAGTTCTAGCGGCCTAAAAGTTAAGTTGACTCGCAACTCGATAACAAAAGACGAAGAAAATAGAGAAAAGGTTTTTGATTGATTTCGGACTGAACCTTATGAAAGGCTGCCTACGTACCCCTTTCGTGGATCAAGCCGAACGTAGTTCAAGAGTGAACCAAGAGACCGAACTGCTTGTGCACGTTCGTCTGGTAATCGGGTGCCAGTCATGGAAATAGAGCATGTCGAGAATAATGCTTCAGGGTTTCTAAGTGCCGAGAGTTCTGAGTCTAAAAAGTTGTCTTTTTTTTACCTCTCGCCTAGGACTCCTTATATACTCGCTCCTAGGTCGGTTTACTGTTACATAGTGACCGAGCGGGACGGACGCTCGGTCGCTACGTAGCGACCGAGCGGGACGGACGCTTGGTCGCTACGTAGCGACTGAGCTCGAGCCTGAGCGCTACGTAGCGGCCGAGCGGGGCGGACGCTCGGTCGCTACGTAGCGACCGTGCGACTTTTTTCGGGCTTTTCTCCGATGTCTTGTGTTTCTTCCGCAGGGCTCTTCGTAAGAATAAATCTTTTCCAAAGATTTATTTTTCGTAAAAATGTTCATGCCGATTTTTACGGACTTTCAGACGTTGATTCCGTCGTGACCGATTTTGACCCCAACATTCTAGTATTGCTAAAATCAGCCTTCAAACTGATTAATTGAAATTCATGCTTGAAATCTATATTCTAGTATTGCTAAAATCAGCCTT
>NC_027754.1:3591210-3591984 GCF_000695525.1 Brassica oleracea var. oleracea | reverse complement strand
CGTAAAATCTCAACGGAAACTCCGATTGAGACGAAACGAAAAGCGTTACGATGAGGATTCAAAAGAGAACGCAAAGGAGGACCCTTTTTAGGCCTGACAGGTCGCTACGTAGCGAGTGGAGAGTTGGCTTGGGCTCGGTCGCTACGTAGCGACTGAACCGTGTGCGTTCCCGGTCGCTACGTAGCGACCGAGCTTGGCTTGAGCTTGGTCGCTATGTAGAAACCGAGCCATGTTCTTGCTCGGTCGCTACGTAGCGACCGAGCTGTGTAATCAATTTGTTGCCAGAGAAAACAGTAGATCTTATTTCGATTCCGCGTGAGAGCGTTGCGATCATTACAAGAGATCATAAAAGCTTTGGCCGCAAAGGCTGACAGCGAGTTACCTAGTTCTAGTGGCCTAAAATTTCAAACCTAGTTGACTCGCAACTCGATAACAAAAGACGAAGAAAATACAGAAAAAGTTTTTGATTGATTTCAGACTGAACCTTATGAAAGGCTGCCTACGTACACTTTTCGAGGTTCAAGCCAAACATAGTTCAATTTACATAGTTTGAACAAGAGATCGAACTGCCTTTGCGAGTCCATCTAGTAATTAAGTGCAAGACATAGGAAACTAAGCAGAGTTTCTAAGTGCCGAGAGTTCTGAGTCTAAAAAGTTGTTTTTTTTTTGCCTTTCGCCTAGGACTCCTTATATACTCGCTCCTAGGTCGGTTTATGCTTTTCCCCTTCTGCCCTTAAGCCGTCATAGCCTAAAAATGGAGATATTCCATTTTTC
>NC_027754.1:3580290-3591136 GCF_000695525.1 Brassica oleracea var. oleracea | reverse complement strand
CGGTTTACGGGCTGCTGGTTAAGAAATCGTAAGGTGGGCTTCGAGTCATGCCTTAGGTCCCTTTGGGCCGTCTTTCGACTTGAAGCGTTTATTACGACTTCTTTCGATAAAAATGAACTTTTCGTGGTTTTTATCGTAAAGTTTGATTGATGACTTCGAATGGCGGAAAACATGAAATGGGTTCGCTACAGTCTTCGGGAGACAACATCGATCGTGCGACCCTTTTCGGGCATTTCTCCGATGTCTCGTGTTTCTTCCGCAGGGCTCTTCGTAAGAATAAATCTTTTCCGAAGATTTATTTTTCGTAAAAACGTTCATGCCGATTTTTACGGACTTTCAGACATTGATTCCGTTGTGACCGATTTTGACCCCAACATTACACAAATCATTGTAATCCTAGTTTGTCTACTCAATAAAACGTCTCTTCAAGTCTTTATTTCTACTACATCTCTCAAAATCAATACAAACACCAGTCTTGTCCATCGTTCTGTGGTACCTACAAAGATCCTACACAAAAATCCCCTAACAAGTATTACGCTACAAGTTAATTTTACGTTTTAAAGTTTATAGGGATGTAAATTGACAAAATGATTGAACAAAAAATCGCCAAAGTTTTTGGATGTGATGGTACGTTGTCTAGCATTACATGATGTTCAATCACAATGTCAATACTCTGCAAGAAAAGAAGAGAAGAGTTAAATAACGCTGCAGTTGATGAACAATGTGAAGATGAATCAGACACTGATAGTGGTGACATACAACACACACAAGTTCATGAGACACAAGAAGACGAAAAAGTGTATCGTGTCACAATTTATGATGACACACACATTTCAAATGAATACACCCATGAAACGACACAAAATCATGTTCGTAGAGGCCAACAACAAGGTAGACTTAATGCGCAGTCAACGGTAGACGTGGTGGCAGCTCCCACCGATTAGGAGGAAACACATGTCCTATTATTGGGAGTGGGTCACGGGGAGGTCGAAGAAGACAATCCCTTGAAACCTATTCAAGACACTATTGCTGGATATACAGTGTTTCAACGATAAAGTTTACAACAACTTTGTCCAGGTGCTTTTGATCAAGAAAATTATGACGAATGGAAAAAAAACAGAAGAAATATTTCTTGCTCTACATTCCGAAGGGAAGATTTTACTGGACATGCCTCAATACACTTAAAGAATTAGTATTTTGGCGCAAGTATTTTCTTGATATAGTTGGAAGCCTCGATGAAGATAAGCTACAACTGTTATAAGCTATGACTGGCGTTTCAATGAACAATGAAGATTTACCTACGTAATTAGGTCAATGTCAATCATTTGGCAGTCCATCTTCTGGTTTTTAACAATGGGAAACACCACCAAATGCTCAATAATGGGGTTCACCACCGAGTGTTCAACAGTGGAGAACATCTTCTGGTTTTTAACAATGGGGAATACCACCAAATACTCAACAATGGAGAACACCACAAAATAATCAACAATGGAGCGCATCATCAAATACACAACAATGGGGTACACCACCAAATGCTTCACAGTGGGAGCTGTCACCAAACTTTCTGGCTCGACGCCAGCCACAAAATTATGAACGAGGCAGACCATTGAAAACAAGTCCAACTAATGTCAAGTATGGGTTTGATGGTCCAGCAGAACGAGGTTCACAAACCATTGAACAAACTTCATCACACGGTACAAATTATTTTTAAACAGATCAGATTTCATGTACACCAAGTCATAGGGGTTTGTTCAATATATGGGGAACTTCACAAAGAAACTCTACAAATTTATATGAATCTCATATGAACAACTTAGATCAGTTGCAATTCATTACTCTAGTTAATGTAATATAAGAATTTGTATTTTTGTAATATTTCTATGAAATTTAATTTAAATTTTAACATAAGTTTATATTTACTTATGATGTACTTTTTCATGTTAAAAATTGCAGGCTATTCGTTTATGTCAGTTGCGATCACATGACCTCAGCAACCTAAGATACGAAGAGAGAATAGAAATGTGAAATTTGGAAAATGAGCAGTTTGCAGAGTTGATAATCAACCCAACATTGACTTACTATCATCAATATTTTGAAAGAGCCCATGTTCGAACCGATGGAGCTTTGGGATGGATAAATATTTGGCATCGACTATAAGAAGATGAAGCTGCTTGTCTTCAGTTGCTACGGATGTCACTTCCATGTTTCAGAATATTGTGTGATACACTACAAACAAATTATGGTCTACAGCCAACACTAAATGTAAGAATTGAAGAAAGTGTGGCTATCTTTCTACAAATATGTGGGCACAATTAAGTTCAAAGAAATGTTGGGTTGAGATTTGGCCGAAATCAAGAGACTCTTCAGAGAAATTTTTTGGAAGTTCTTACAGCAACAGAAAAAATGGCGTGTGATTGTATTAGGACACCATCAAGAAAAGAGTTATACCGAATTCCTGAAAGGCTTCAACCAGATCAGACCTATTATCCGTTCTTTTGTGGATTCGTTTGAGCTATAGATGAGACTCATGTATGCGTAAAAGTGGAGGCTGAGTTTCAAGGGATGTGTTGGAACCGGCATGATAATACATCGTTGAATATCATGGCGATATGTGACTTGAAATATGGAATGGTGCACCAGAACCATGTCATGATACGGCTGTTCAAGCGATGGCACAACAAAGCAATTTTAAATTTCCTTTGCCTCCCCCCAAGTAGTATTATCTGGATGATTCTGGCTATCCAAACAAACAGGGTTTCTTAGCTCCTTACAGATCCTCTTGCAATGGAGTTGTCAGATATCATATGTCCCAATTCAACTCTTGTCCTGCACCAAGGAATAAACAAGAATTGTTCAATCGATATCATGTGTCTTTGCGTTCTATAATCGAGAGGGCATTTAGAGTTTGGAAGAAAAAAATAGAAGATTCTTTCAGATTTTCCAAGATATACACATACAAAAAAAAGTGGTATTAGCCACAATAGGATTACATAATTTTATAAAAATCTCAAATTTTTCAGATGTAGATTTTGCGAGTAAAATGTCGGAGACACGAATGAGAAACAAAGAAGCAGTCGAGGAAGCACATGGAGAACATATGTCACAAATACGAGATAATATTGCAAATATGTTATAGGAAAACAAAAGTCGATTGTAAATTTCAGTCTTTTTTTGGAACAAAGTAATTTTAGTTGTATTGTGTATTTTGTTATTTATCATTTTGTTACCATAAAAAAAATTAATGTTTATTTCAATTGAATTAGTTTAGAAATTTTATAAATAATAATAATAATAATATAACTGTGACATTATAATTAAACAACTAATTTAAATTTATAATTATATTAATTAATTATAAACAATTATATTATTTAACTATATTATTTTACCAATCAAACACAATTCCACACCATAAAATACAATTTTACCAATCAGACACAATTCTGCACTGCTTATTTAAAAAAACCACAATTGTTCCGCATAACGCACGAACCGCACCGCACTTTATTTTTGCACCGGTTGTTTTACCGATTCTGCTGTTACCAATCAATTTTTCATCTATCTATGATTTCATATTTGTAGAAATGAAGTAATTTACACAGACTGAAAAATTAACAGCTCAACGCTATTACGAAATGTGTTGATACTCCTATCAAGTTGATAGGACTATCACAATGTATTTAGTTTTGTCTTTATTTAATAAAGTAGAGATGTGAAAAAAGTAAAATAAATACTCATGCATAGCATAACATGGAAAGGTTGTGGCTTACAAGGTTGTGGCTTACTATGTCTAATCAATCATCTGGGAGAAATTTACCAGAAAATTAAGTCGAAATTATCTATAATTTTAATTTTATGTTATGTTGCTTATTTTTAATTTTAGTACTTGTTTTCATTGGCTAATCTTATAAAATTATTTTTAATTAGTGTTTGTTTTTTTTTTTGATGAAAATTCAAATTTATTGATCATGGAAAAAAAAAATATGTACAGCTATAAGGAGTTTAAATACTGAAATTTAACGGATCTATCGCTAGAGTATTAAACATGAGCCTCAAACCATCATTGCATCAAACCATCTAACCTCGGGTTGGTGGAGTAATTAGTAGAAGTAATGCGATTCCGAACAGTCTTGTTGATCATCTTGGCAAGCTGGTCGACTGTCTTACTACTAGTGTGATGTTTCCTCTCATTAGGTTCTCGCCAGAGGTAGTAGATAGTGGCTTGCAGGACCAGTCTCAGAAGAATGAATGTGAGGCGATCGTAGGGTCTTGTCATAATCGTAGACAGCGTGGTATTCCAGTCAGGGTCTGGATCAGTCCCGAGCAAGTTTCCTACCATCTTCAGCCAGAGCGTGAACGTGTAAGGGCAGGCAAAAAATAGGTGATCCCTAGTCTCATCAGGCTCACCACAGTAGAGGCAATGTTGCGGCTGGCCCCAAACACTAGAGCGATGACCAGTGGAGAGTCTATCTCTGATTGCAAGCCAAATGATAAACCCAAACCGTGGAACACCTTGAGGAAACCACACAATTTTACTCCATAAAACTTTCTCCGTCTGCTGGCTGATTTGATTCCAAGTTTCCGTGGAGACAAATGTGGTGCCATAATCGCCAATGCCTTGCTTCCATAACACCGCATCTCTTCCATCAGTGAGTTTAAGTTGAAGCCCTTGTATCTCAGCAACAAAGCTTTGGATTTGTCTATCACGACATCTACGGATAATAAATAAGTTTCCAACGTTTATATATATCGTGTTGAACATAATGTGTTGTTTGCATAATTAAATTACACAAATAGTTACAAAATAAAAAGATTAAAGAATAAAAAGACTAAAGTATAAATTAAAATTTTTACTCCATAATAGAGTAAGAAATAGAGTTACTCTAAATATATAGAGTAAGAAATAAAGTTTCACCATTTTAGAGTGGGATATAGATTGAGAGTTGGAGAAAGGTTTACTCTATAATAGAGTTTAGTGTAGAAAATAGAGTGAGATTTGAGATGCCCTATTATATGCAAAACTACACATATAACTGAAAAGTGAGTCAAATGGTGTAGTTGGACTTTTACAAAATATTTATTAATTTTTTTTATTATTTTTGTACTTAAATTGCAAAATACATATCCCACAATTCAATTTATTTCAAGTATTCATTTTTGACTTTTTGAACTATAATTTAGATAATATTTTATATATATAAATAATATTTATTTAGTATTATTTATATTTTTATAATTCTACACCACATGTTATTTTAGTTACCATTCAAAATCACCAAATTAGATTCCGTGATCTGAGTAACATATTAATATTTATAAAAATTTATTTTATATTGATATATAGGTTAAGTTTTAATATATTTTATATGTATTCTTGATGATGAAGAGAACGTGGAAGTCAATGAAGAGAACGTGGAAGTCACTGAAGAACATCATGATCTGGATGCACAGTTTCTACTGCTTAGAGTTAAAAAAGATTTTGTTTTATTTCAATTCGCTATTACTATTTATTTGGATACTTAGGTAAGCCATTTATTTTAGTTTTGGATTTTGATTATAAACAAACGATTAGTCCACTCTGTGACATTAGTCTGAGACATTTCAAACTCTGGTAAGACAGTAAGGTAGCCAGTTTCAGATATATAAATTTTATTACAAATAAAATATTTGTTTAATTATATAATATAAATAATTTCTAAATATTTTAATCAATGCATAGTTATAATATAATATTTACAATAAGATATGCTTTTTATTTAAGGATTCAAAATAACAAGATCGTTTAAACGAGAACCACTACAGTTTTTTCAAATTAGATGATTTATAAAGATTTATATATATATATATATATATATATATATATATATATATATATATTTTGTAAAATAAATAAAATGATTTTTTAAATTATATTAGTATCACTGATATCTTAGTTATATTTTTTTATAAATTAAATAAAATATTTTCAGATATCTTAATTTAGTTTTTTATAAAGAAAACAAGCGCAATTATAACTTTTAAGAATAAAATAATTGGCTATAAATTTCAGTGGTAGCATATTAAATTTCATATTTCAGATATATAAAATAAATTTTAAAATAAATTTACATTTAAAAAAATTATTCTAGTATCAGTGATTTGTACTTTGTATAATATTAATACACATATGTATCTCACAGTTGAACTATTCATTATAAATGTCATCATTTATACTTTTTAAACCACTTATTTTAGACAAACAACAGTTGTTCCGCAGCATGCGTTTCTCTTATATAAACTGCAATTATACCGCACCGTAGTATCCAATCCGCTTGTTCCACACCGCTCAGACCGCTGTTACCATTCGGAGCCTTAGCTTTTAGTTTAGAACTTTATTGATGGAGTTTTGGTCAAAATAATTTTTTTATTGATGGAACCAGATTTGCTCACCTTAAACATATAGTGTTTCTTCTGCAGTTATAACAAAGTTTTATTAAAGTTTAGTTGCTAATTTAATCAGTACTCTTCCTCAGATTATTTATCTCCTTCGGTTCTAACAAAATAGAATGCATTAATATTTGTGCAGTCTAATATGCATTATTAATGTACTGTAATTAAAATTTGAATGAGAATTAAAATGAAGGTTAATCTGCATCACAAAAGTCTGCATTTAATTTGTATTTAAACTGCATTGCATTCAAAGCATTTGTTTCAACAGAACTAGTGGGTGTCTCATCTCTCTTCCTCTCATTATATGTTTCACATTAAACATATAATGTTTTCAGTTTAACAAATATGCATGCTGTTACCATTCGAAAGTTGATATGGATTCAAATATGCGAAAACAGATGAATCAATAAGAAAATCATTAAGCAACGTTCTCGAACTCAAAAACACAATTAGCTTAACCTATTTCCACAGCGTTAAACTCTGTGTGTTAGAATCCTAGAAACTAACTTTTGCTGAATTTCAGATTCTAATAACTTTGTTCATACATTTAAACACTCACTTTTGGTGCATTAAATAACCTATAAATCAGAAACTATGTCATGAGTCCAACTTTAGCATTAAGAACAACTTAGATGAAGAATCCAATTGATAAATCCTTATCTAACATTCATAAATCAACAAAGGATGAAATCCCTTTGAAAGCCCTAAAACCCAATTGAGAAAATACTCCGACATGACAGGAGAAACAAAGAAATAAAATTAATGCATAATAAGATATATAGTCAAAATTGGGGTTCATAGCACTTCTCCAAATGTAGATTATGAATTCGTCTCCCCACAATTCAAAAACCTAAAACTAAGATGAAAGAAGAAAGCGTAGCCTAAACAATGGCTGATAATAAGAGATATACGTCAAAATCACGCCAGAGCCAAGTTTCAAGCTAAACCAACCGAAAATAAAGAAAATCAAAGTTTTCATTTTTCTTGTATTGAGCCGGTAGATATATAGACCAATATTCAGTAAAATGCACATAACTTTTAATATAACCAATGGATAGACCTCAAACCGGTGGAATTGGAAATATAACTCAATTTTATATAGTGTTTCAAAATTTGATTGAACTCAATTAGTGGAAAATCCCCCATCCATTGCTTAACTTCTGGTGCATGTATAATTATATATCTTATAATGCTCCTTTACACTTAATTAGACATTTTCTGCTCCATATCAACATAATACCTAAAAAACTCGACAAATGAATAAAAGACTATAAAATACACACCATGCTTCGATATCTACTCAAAACAAAGGTTAGAAACTGACAAATACTCTGTTTATCAACTCCGCCACACTTAGATTTTTGTTTGTCCTCACAAAAACATCAAGAAAAGTATAAGGAAGAGGTTTGGAAATATGTGAACTCACATATCCTTTAGAAAATCACCTTACGATTTTCAGTTGCAAGCTACATCAAAAATCACCAAACTTGGAAGGTACTTCCATGTACTCCACCTCAGCTTAGCAACCTAACAATTTTCATCCCACGGCTCAAATGAAATATCCAAAATCACCATCACTGACGTCATTTAAGAATTTAAGGTGCAATCTTATCGAGAGAGTATCAATCATAGGACACATGTACTCTTCTTACTCATTCAGGTTCCTAAAACACTGACATTCTTACGCTGATTTATTTTCTCTCTCTTATCTCATTTCCCTCAGTCGATGTCCTCCTACTTTGTATAATTTAATTTAATTTTTTCTATCCACTGCTTTTATTGGGGAGGCTTCCATGAGATACAAGCACTAATGTTGGTATCCACTAAGCGCTTGATTCACTTCTTTTTCACTTCTATCCTTTTTTTTATTGAATAGAAAAGAGAGGTAAACTATACTCACGTAGACTAGTCTTTTCAGACATGAACATGGAGTCTGGTCCAATGTATATCAAACCCCAATAAAATATAATCAAGAATATTAGGTATGATGTAAGCTTAAGATCTTTAAAACACTCAAATAAGCATGGATCACACTTATATATCAAACTTTTGTAACTAAACACAAAAAAATACATAAGTTTAAACATCTGACATTGCAAATTTTAACAAAATATTTATGCATCAGACTTATATGTTAAACTTTTGTAACAAAAAAATATGCAAAATGACATTAAAACACATTAGCAAACATAAAAAATCGTCTTCAATTTTTTTATCATAGTATACTTTTCAAAAAGTCTGCTCACATTACTCTTATTAGCTAGACACATAAAAAGAAAATAATATTGCTAACCTCATCATTATAATTCATTTAGTAGGTCCAAAATTGATAAATACACATGATTAAATAAGAAAATCTTCAAAAAGCATTTTAAACTTGGATAAAACATAAGTTTTCTACAATAAGCGGAGAAGACTTCCAGAGAAGTTTATGTTATTTTAAAATTGCAAATTAACTAAGGAATATTTCTCAAGAAGTTTTCTCAATTAGCTGACCTCTTGAAAAATATTTGTTTGTAAATTATCGGATTATTTTTGTATTTTGATAGACTATGGATTTGACCCATTTTCATCCATAGTTTATAAGTGTTTTTACTAATAATTATATTATTATAGAGTCTATTTATTATATTTATAAGATCAGGAATCTTTTGGAGATAAGTGATGATTTTAGAGCATTTTGGAGATATTTGGAGCAAGCACTCGAGATGACCATCGAGATCGACTATCGGTCGATATTGGAGAGCTAGAATCGATTGATACACAAGACATGGTGTCGATCGACAGCGAAGCGCGCAGGAAGCCCGTTTGGTCATAGCCAACTTGAAGCCCAAGATTTCACTATTTTACAAGATTGCTCCTGACGAGTTTTTACCCTAATTATATAAGCTTTGCCGCCATGTTAGAGGCAATGTGTGATTTATTTGTGTTTCATTGTTTTATTGATAGATAGGAGAGAAGATCCAAAGTTATAATTTGTGATTGGAACTCCATTGATATCTATATTACTATTCTATGAAGTTCTTATACTTAACTGCTGCTATGAATTGTTTAGCCATGTCTTAGTAGTTCTATTGTTAGATTTTAGGGTTTAAATAGGTTAGGAGGGATTAGCCCCAACTATATATTGCTGAGTTGTGATAATAATCTTTCGGATTGTTCATTAATGCCTGTGTCTAGATTAGCTACCTAGAACCTGCCCTTGGATTGATTGATAAAAGCAATAGCTTAATTCTCATCCTGAAAACATTCAAATAGAGCTATGTTTCTTTCTATGAGCAAGGCGAGAGCTGATCTAGTGAGCTTAGTAAGCATTCATTCATCCTGCGCATAAAGCTTGACTAGAGCGCGTCAATCGATATCACACTTGAATAATCGATCGACGGTGCAAAAGGTGTATCGATCGATACGCCCATTGGAATATCGACCGACACTTTCTATAGATCAATATAACGAGAGTTGAGATCATAAATCTAGTTAATAGACAACAAGTCTATGCCCGCAAGAGCCGAAAGACTTGTTGATCAAATAGTTGAGCTTTACATTATCATGCATGCAACTCATTAGGCATCTATAGGATTATAATTCCAATTTTCCTTAATAAAAACCCTAAGTCTAGCTATTTCCTTTTTAAGCACCAAAACCCCAAAAACCTGCTATTGAACAAACACTTGTTCAATATAAAACTGCAATTTACTTTTAAAACTCTTAAAACATCTTTGCTTAACAAATCATATTAGAATCCTTAGGTTCCCTAGCTCCCTGTGAATTCGATCCCTAAGTACTACAACTCGACCTCTTATTTGAGAGAGTATAAATCACTCCTTAGGGTAATTTGAGTGGTATCAAATTTGGCGCCGTTGCCGGGGAGCTTTGATCGCCTATTTTCTAATTTTTGTTAAGTATTCTGACAGAAAAAATTTTCTTGGATTTTCAGGTACATGTCCAGCAGTACCAGAAGCAACAAGGAATCCCAATTGATATTCTCACCAGATCCTGCAAGTTTGGAACGCACGATCCGTAAGGAAGCGCGCTCCCTATCGACCGACAACAACACTTTTGTGTCGCTCGATTCCGCTCAACCACCGCGACCGATTCTCGCTCACCGCTGTCGATCGACAACACAAACCTTCCGTCAACCGATACCCTTCACCCGAAATCGATCGACATTCCATCTCAGACATCGATCGATACTGAACCGCGAGACATGGTTTTGCCTTTGATACTTGTTCGGGACAACAATGGAGACCTGCATGACCAGGAGGGTCATATGCGTAATGCAACAGGTCAGAGAATAGATGCTCCGGGGGCTGCAATTTCTGAGCCTGATGCTACTACTACAGGTACTACCTTACCTGTAGATAGGGCTGCGCAACCCAGGACGTTGGCTGACTACAACCGTCCAGATCGCTACTAC
>NC_027754.1:3578240-3578886 GCF_000695525.1 Brassica oleracea var. oleracea | reverse complement strand
GATAGATGTAGCACGACTTAACGTACTCGGGCCCAAACCTAAACCTTCAGAACAACCACCGGAGCCTGTCAGGACACCTTCAGATGATGGAGATGATCCCATGGAAAAAGATAGGGTTTCTACAGGAAGAACCCTAAGGAGAAGAAACGAAAAAGTGGCAAAACATCTGAAGAGGGGGGCTAATGAAAAGGAAGAGAAAAATTTCTAAAAGAGAGTCTTCAAGATTCCTCTACATAAGCCATTCGAAGAAGCTTATTACAGCCACAAATTGTGGATGTTCCTCAGAGAAACCATAGAAAAAGAAGAAGACATTAGGAGAATGTTCTGTGAAGCTAGAGAAAAGATGAGGAGAAGGATTACATTGAAGAAGAAGAGTGATCCTGGGCAATTTGCAATACCATGCACAGTGCAGGGTATTGAATTCCCACATGCCTTGTGCGACACAGGAGCATCAGTCAGCATCCTACCTAGGATTATGGCAGACCATCTAGGTCTGCAGGTGGAGCCTTCGCAGGAATTGTTCACTTTTGTGGATTGTTCCTAGAAGAACTCAGGAGAAATTGTGAGAAACCTAGAGGTGCAGATTGGCAATGCCCTAATTCCAGTTGATTTCCATGTCTTGGACATCAAATTAAACTGGAACTCT
>NC_027754.1:3575590-3578185 GCF_000695525.1 Brassica oleracea var. oleracea | reverse complement strand
ACCAACCAGTTGTGTCTAACACTCATCGATCCTAATGCCCACTACGACCCTATCCCAGTCAAGAAGCCTCAGACGATCTCCAGAAGAATCAATGATGCAGGAATCATTGCAGCTTGACACTGTGGAACCGAGTACGAATCTGACTACTCGGAATCGATCAACACTCATCCAGTTACGTCGATCGACACAAACCATACGAAATCGACCGACGCTGACAAAGAGAAATCGGTTGACACGTATCCAGATGAGTGGGAGAATGACTACTTCAACCCCACTATTGACACTTACACAAGACAAAATATGCATACAGACGAGTATGATGAAGACTTCGAGGAGGAACGAGCCATTGAGTACAGAGCCATCCTTGATGAGGAAGATAGACTCTTACATAATTCCTCTTGGAAAAGGAATGCACCATCGTTCGACATGACAAGCTTACCATCGATCGACACTCAACCTCAACAACGATGCCGAAAGCGAGCATCGACCGACACTGCCTACTACAAATCGGTCGACACTGATTTCAACCGTGTGTGAGATGGAGACTACTCAATTGGTAGTTGGGCAGATGAACACCACCACGAGAGCTTTGCAGTAGAAACAATAACCTACACGCCAGGAGCAGATAAACTACAAGATAGTTTCACAGACGAGGAACTGCTCAACATGCAAAAGTGCGATGATACAGATCAGATTCAAGCAGAAAATGCTTGGGAAAGAACTCGATCGATCGACACTCGTCACCAGAAAACGATCGACAAGCTTCCTCAACAATCGATCGACACCAACAATACCACGTCGATCGACAACCATCCAATACCGAAAACCACTGTAAGCGAAAAATATAAATTAGATAACCAGTATCTAACTCCAGACGAATTTGGTATTTTCAAGGACCCTAATGGCTACGCAAAATCCATAGTACTACACGTATCTCGAGAAGATATCGCAGATATCCTTCAAACAGCCAATGGAGCAGACAATATGTTCATGCATCAACGCAGAAACCGAGAACATAAGACTACAAAGGAGTTCTATGACACAGCTGGTGGCATAGAAAACATCTTCAAACAACGATCTCGCCATACAACCTATCCATCGATCAACATAGACGTCTCAACGGTCGCCATACAGCCAGAATTCGGCAAAAGAGCTTATGACCTTTATGGTAACAGGAATGTCCGCCACGCCCACACACAATGAAGTCTCGACCTCATTTCCACACCAGAGAAGAGGTAGATCAGTTGGTATAAGGGATCTATAGAGCTCTGGAAACTACAGAGGAGAGGCTTGATGGGATATATGATGACATCTATTTCCAAATGGATCTTACCATCAGTGCATTGACCTCCAAGGTCGAAGCTATACAAGGGGAGTTGGTGGAGATTCAGAGTTACATTGCGCGTCGACTAGAAGCATCGATATCGATCGATAGACGCAAAAACAAATCGATCGACACCAACCATTCAACATTGATCGACAATGATATAAACCGAGGCCGACTAGTACCAAAGATGACATCTGACATGTCCAACACACCTTACCATGGAAAAGACCGACGCGAACAAGTCGACATCGATCGACATTGCCTTACCTGCGTCGACCGACATCAACATCCTTACATCGGTCGACATCTATTCTTGTCTGGTATATCGTTCCTACTTGTTACATTGAGTCCTTATGATTTATTTTTAACCATAACTCTGACTGAATCTACACTGGGGACAGTGTAGTTTAAGTCTGGGGGGAGGTTTACTGATATTTATTTACTTATTAGTCTTATTAAAAATGTTTTCAAATTAAGTTATTATTGAGTCAAGAAGGGGATTATGAACTTATAGATTTTTTCTAGATATCTAACCACTTTTTAGCACCATTCTAGACTTAATGATTGCAGATAGTACTAAAGATACTAAAGTGGATCAACCTGTCAACTATCCACTCTTGCTAAGATTGTTTTGAAGGAACCAAAGCTGACCTCCAACACTAAACCTGACATAACTGCTTGTTTTGGGGCTTGGTATACATAGGATCGGATTCTTCAAACAAGTCTGGAAGGTAAAGCCTTGTATATATAAATTTATCACCATTTCTCTCTCTATTTTCGATATATAGATTATAAAAAAAAAATTGTTATTATATTAGAGATTTATTAGGAAGGAATTCGAACAGGACTTGGTGGCTACAACCATTAAGGCTTGCTTCATAATAATTTCATAGGTAAAGGATTAGAACATGACTTAGTGGCTACAACCATTAAGGCTTGCTTCACAAATAATCCTAGGATATAGGTCAAAAAGAAATGAACAGGACTTGGTGGAAACCACCATTAAAGCTTGATTCATGGAAGCTTGTCCAATCTTGGTTAATGATCTTGCATATAGGCAGACCTTGATCAAGAGAGAAAATTAGTAGAGGAACTAATGGGTCCAGATACTTGTTTGAAAATCCTAAAATCCTGTGATCGATACTCCCAAGGTAAAGCCTTCACTTTTATTTTATGCTAAGAAATGAGGTTGGTAGAGGGGAATGAAAGACGAGATTACGCTAAGTTGTTGGCTAGATGAATTTGGTTGCTAAGCTAGGATATGGTAT
>NC_027754.1:3571098-3575255 GCF_000695525.1 Brassica oleracea var. oleracea | reverse complement strand
CAAGATTTCACTATTTTACAAGATTGCCCCTGACGAGGTTTTACCCTAATTATAAGCTTTGCCGCCATGCTAGAGGCAGAGAGTGCTTTCTTTGTGTTTCATTGTTTTATTGATAGATAAGAGAGAAGATCCAAAGTTATAATTTGTGATTGGAACTCCATTGATATCTATATTATTATTCTATGAAGTTTTTATACTTAACTGCTGGTATGAATTGCTTAGCCATGTCTGAGTAGTTCTCTTGTTAGATTTTAGGGTTTAAATAGGTTAGGAGGGATTAGCCCCAACTATAGATTGCTGAGTTGTGATAATCATCTTTAGGATTGTTCATTAATGCATGTGTCTAGATTAGCTGCCTAGAACCTGCCCTTGGATTGATTGATAAAAGCAATAGCTTAATTCTCATCCTGAAAACATTCTAATAGAGCTATGTTTCTTGCTATGAGCAAGGCGAGAGCTGATCTAGTGAGCTTAGTAAGCATTAATTCAACCTGCGCATAAAGCTTGACTAGAGCACGTCGATTGATATCACACTTGAATAATCGATCGACGGTGCAAAAGGTGTATCGATCGATACACCCATTGGAATATCGATCGACACTTTCTATAGATCAATATAACGAGAGTTGAGATCATAGATCTAGTTAATAGTCAATAAGTCAATGCTCGCATGATCAAATAGTTTAGCTTTACATTATCATGCATGCAACTCATTAGGCATCTATAGGATTATAATTCCAACTTTTCTGAATAAAAACCCTAAGTCTAGCTATTTCTTTTTTAAGCACCAAAACCCCAAAAACATGCTATTGAACAAACACTTGTTCAATATAAAACTGCAATTTACTTTTAAAACTCTTAAAACATCTTTGCTTAACAAATCATATTAGAATCCTTAGGTTCTCTAGCTCCCCTGTGAATTTGATCCCTAAGTACTACAACTCGACCTCTTATTTGAGAGAGAATAAATCACTCCTTAAGGTAATTTGAGTGGTATCATATTTTGATAAATTTTCGATTTTACTAGAACTCTAATAATAATGTTAGTTTTTCAACCGACCAAATTTTTATAAAAACAATACTTTTCGTAGAAAAATTCTGAATGAGTCAATTGTGAGTCTTCTTGCTATCACAAAGTCTTGGAAGTTTCGCAAGGAATATGTGTAAGCTAGTTTTGTAACTGACCATTTTTACTTTTAAGAGAATACTTTTGGAGAAACCTTATATGAGACGACTTCCTCATAAGTATGCTTTTAAAATTAAGGTTTTGACCAAAATCTCAAAATAAAAATAGAGCCGACTTCTGGAGAAGTCTTTTCTAGAAATCTAATAATTAATTAATTTTAAAATTTAAATATTTTATTATTTTTGGCATTTGCAGAACTGATCTAAAAGACTTCTTACAGTACTTCAGAAACTTTATCTGAGAGTAAGAAGATTTTTCAAGAAGTTTTCTCACATAATACTTTTCGAGAAGTTTTCTATGAAAAATTCAAATTTCTTAAATTTTTGGTCAATTGCAAAACTAACTTCGTTCTTTTGAAGATTATTCGGGAAGTCTACTCGATTTTTTATTACAAGAATATTTAGCAAACTTCTAGAAGTTTTCTATGAAAACCTCACAAAATAGTTAATGGGAAAACTAACATATCCATTGACATAAGACTTTCCAAGAAGTCTTTTCGGTGAAGGAGACTTTAGCTTCTGAAAAAAGTTTGAATATGATACAGTGAAGATTCATGCTTAACTTTGGCGTCTTGACCACTCATACTCATACGCATATGAAAAACTCACAAAATAGTTAATGGCAAAACTAATATATGCATTGACATTAGATTTTCCAAGAAGTCTTCTCAGTGAAGAAGGCTTTGGCTTATGAAAAAGTTTGAATATGATACAGTGAAGATTCATGCTTAACTTTGTCTTCTCGACCACTCATACCAAAAATTATTAAATTAAAAAATATAATTTGAAATCCAAAATTTTGAGTTTTAAAGTTTAAATATGAGAGAATATGCAAGATAAATGATTTATGTATGTCAGAAAAGAAATAAGAAGATGTATAAATATTTATCTAGTACATTTTGAATTTTGTGATATTGAAGATAATGACATTTTTTGTAAATTAGTTGAACTTTTAATTTGAATAAGGCAAAACACAATGTTATTTAAAAAAAAAGAGTTAGTTTTGAATTCGATTATAAATTTAAATCATTTTTAAAAACATAAATCTATTCCACCTGTTTACCTATTGTATTTGTGGGATTGTTCCATGCATCCATTTTTATTCTATTAATTCCATTTAATTTCTACCATTTACCGCCTACACTATAACGTTGATCAAGTTATTTTCATTGTGGTTTTGTGTATCGCAGATTATATTCTCCATATATATACGTCCATCATAATCGTCTTTTATCAAACTTTTATGAACATATAAAACATAATTTAATCTACCTAAAACATAAATAAAACCAACAGATGAGATGACTAGGGGTAATGCATCTAGATAAACAGTTGGAAGAAATCTGGCAGCAGAATATTCTGTATTAATTTGAATTCTTAATGGGTTAGGATCTCTCTCTAGCCTTTTCATTCTTATTAAACATGTCGAATGACAACTCGTTGTGGTACAATTTCTGAGTATTTAGATAAAAGAAAATACTAAAATAATCATTGAGTAGTTTCTATATTTTTCTGTTTTCGAAAGCTAAATGTAAGTTTTAACACCTTGAATTCTTACCTCGCTAACTTAGTTCGTTATCTGCTTGTCGTTGTCTATGAAGAGATTAAACTAAATCAACAAGAACGCACACGACTTTAACGAGTTCCCGACCTCTAACCGGTACGTTTCATGGAAGATTGTCCTCCCAGACTTCACTATGAATAAGAGAGTACAAAGAGGATCAAAATTGTGATCAAGCTTGTGAATATGCAAGCTCATGATCTAAGAAAACGTAAAATCTTAGGCAACAAGAAAGTCTAGGTTTTGTTTATATACTACTAGCAACAAAGCCTAACATGATCTTTCTATTTGGGCTTCGCAGGTGATCCAGTAGGAGATAGGCCCAGTATAATCATCTTGGACTTGCGCTTTCGCCAACAACACCAACAATTTCCACCTTGTGGGCTTAAGTCCAATAATCACCAACCCTAATGCCTTCCGTGTTTCTCTCTCTCTTGTATGAAGAAAGCGACTCGTCACTTGCTATCTTCTCTCTCTTTTCAGTCCTTGTGAATCTCTGACTCGAGAGTTAGCTCCGGCGTCGTCTCTCTTTTGCCAGAGCTCCACCGTCTTCTATGTCGTGAGGAACCCCTCGAGAAAAGATGATCCGTGTTAGATCCTTTCTTTCTCTTCCTCTTTTGAGAAATCGAGCTTGACATCTCCGATCAGGCTAGACAAAACGAGCTTTGATTCTGGCCAGGAACCACGTTTCTCCTCTCTCTGAAGTCTAGATTGATCTCTCCCGCTTTCTATATCTGACGGCAAAAACATATGTAAAACTCCGAGTCTCTTAGTCTTTCGATGCCTACATCCGGCTTCGAACCTCAAGCTCATGTATCCTTTGAGCTGATTCTTTATCTCTAACTTGAGATTAACCCTCAATTTCATCTCTACTGCTGTTTCCCCAAATGTTCGAAACCCTAATTTTAATTCGACTTTCGTATTTCAGCTTCTCAAGATGATATCAAAGAACCACAAGCTTCCATGTATACTGAAAACAACTTTTTTTGCTTTAGATTACTTGCTTGTCCTACTACAAGAAATATAAGTATTAGTAGCAGTTCGCGGTAGCACGAATTCACGAACTGCTACCAGAACTAACAAAATCTGATTTTAATTTTTCCGTAGCGTTAAATGAATGCTAGAAAAAAATTCATTAAGCGGGAACATAAAAATGAGAATAATAGCTGTAAAGTGTTATTGGAGGCAAAATACTTGACCATTTTTTTTTTCCTTTTCCGCCATTCTTAGACTTTTTTTTTCTCTGGGGTTCTTCGATTGAGACTGATTTTTAATAACTTGTTCTTATCCTTCTTGGTAGATGGCCATTCTCATATCATCGTCTCTGTCCTCGAGTCTCATCTCTGTGTTTCCCCTTTTCTCGTGCTTGGGATCGAGACGCTTGTCAGATGCGAGAGAGGAGTGGAGGCGG
>NC_027754.1:3560347-3570998 GCF_000695525.1 Brassica oleracea var. oleracea | reverse complement strand
ATTAGTAAGTAAAAGTTGTAAGCTTTGACTTGATTCTTAATAAACTTTCATAAGTTTTTTCATGGGTTTGTTCTTTTTGAGATTTTACCTGTCTTGAAAAATTTGCTTACAGATTGAAGAAGATGCATTACATGGATTTGTTTAGTAAATTAAATCTGGAAACATATTTAGAGCATCTCCAACCCCACTCCATAATTTACTGCAAAATGGAGTGGGAAATGGAGTGATGAACAAACAAAAAACCCATTACTCCATTTTTTTGGAGTAATCACTTTTTTGTTTGTTCATCACTCCATTTCCCACTCTATTTTGCAGTAAATTATGGAGTGGGGTTGGAGATGCTCTTAGACTCTAGTAGACTCTTTTGTAGACTTTTCATCGTTTGGATGGTCAGAAGGAGATTTAAATGAACTTGGCAAATGCTTAATGTTCGGTGATCATCTTCATCGTTTGTAGACTCTAGTAGTATGCTTTTATGTTGTTCGTTTGCGTAAAGCTGAGAACTTTTGGTAATTTGAACACTAACAAGAGCAGGGTAGAGCGAAGAAGGTCTAAGTCTCTTTTACTTGTTCATCTTTGTGTGTGGTGTGTTCCTTGTCATGACTGGTTTTGGTGTGGGCCAAGAGAACGTTTACCAAATCGTATCATCACAAGCGTTAAGAGCAGGAGCTCCCGCTTATTGAATTTGAGAGTTCTGTTCTTGAATTTCATATGTATAAATATGAACCTCTTGTTTCTGGGTTTTGAGAGTTCTGCTCTGTTCTTGAATCTAAAAGATGTGAACTTTGTTTTGTGTGAAGGTGATGTTGTTATCGTGGAAGACGATGACAAGAATGCTGCTGGGAAAGGAAGAAACCTTCAAGTTCTTCGTGATATAGGCAATGTTGTTCGACGAAATCACCCAAAAAACAACGACCCTGCAAAGAGAACAATCACCCATCTGGACCGACACTCTCAAGCACCACACGGTGGATATGGTTGTTCGTGTGTATGTGTTTTGTATACTGAACCTGAGCTATGTGTGAAGGCAATACTGAGCATTAAGACAAGTAGCCAAAATTGTAAAGATAACAAGTTCATATTACTTAAGTGTTTTATTTCCAACTTTAAAAGTACTCATTTTAAATAATTTTAGGTTTTGAATCACCTTGGAACACTAATAATAAATTAGAAAAGACAAACAAAAAATAATATTTTTACCTCAAGTTCTAAACCCTATCCATGCCCTAAACATTTGTAGAAATTTATAACTAAAACAAAAGTATATAACTTAAAAAATATAAATTTTAATAAAAAGAAGAAAACAAAACCTAAAGTGGAAACTTAACCACAAACCCTATTCCCAAACTCTGAATACAACTTAAAAACTGTAGATTTAAACTTTACACTTTATATTATAAACACTAAATTTGAATAAAAACTTTTATTTTTGAAAACTTAACTATGAATTTTATTATTAAATCTCAAATCCTATCTCCTAACCCCCGAACCCTATTCTCAAAACCCAAACAATATTCCCAAAATTCCAAATCTTAGATTGATCATAAACTTAACATGTTAAACTTCAAAATTAACATTTTTTCTATTGGTTCATTTTACAGCGATGTGGATCATCATTTATTTTAAAGTTAAAGTATATATTTTTAATCCTAAAGTTTAAATTACAAATCATTGTTTTTATTATATATTATAGCTTCCAAAATCTAATCTTTCATGTAAATTCTAATTCACTAAACCCTACTTGTATACTTGAAATGATTTAATCTTCACATTTACTTAACAACTTTAAAATATATACTCAAAGTCTAAATTCCAAAACCTATATTATAAACATATACCATGATACTTTGATACTATATATCAAACACATAAGTAATCTAAAATTTAAACTTTATATTAAACTACAAATTCTAAATTTTATTTAATGTAATAATTCTGTTTTGTATTTTTACTTGTGTGTTTATTAGAGTATAAACTCCAAAGCCTATTTCCTAAACTCTAAATACTTTACTTCAAACTCTAAGCACTAGACCATAAATTATAACTAAATTATAAATAACAAAATATAAGAGATACTAAATTTATAAACTAAAACGAATTTATAAACTAGATTTACATAAATTATTTTTTTTAAACAGAGTATAATTAAGAAAAAAATAAAGAGGAAACAGAGTGTGTTTAAAAAATAATAAGAGGAATAAGAGGAATCAGATCTGACCAATAGAAAAGAATGGCGAGGATAGCTAAGATATGAATCTCTACCGTTGATAGCTTTCAATCCAACGGCATATAATTATTAATTTTTTTTTATTTTCTCTTTCTCTCACGACCTCTTGCAATTCTTTTTCACAGATCTCAAACTAAATGCAGAATTCTCTCATGTCTCGTCTCTTCATCTCTCATATCTGGTCATCTGCAATCTTCTTTTCTCTGGTGAGCTCCTCACATCTTCTTCTAAGAAACCCCTCTGTCTCTCCAACCACCGTTGATAAGCTTCACCACCACGCTCCTTTTGGAACCATTACGTCGTCACAAAAACACATCAATGCCTCTGCTCACATATCCATCGTTACCCTCTCTCCTCTCCGGAGACACAGAAACAAGAAACAAAACGTCGTCACCTGTCTCCTCTCCACCTTGTTTCAGTTGGAATATCGTCTAGGTTCTCTCTCTCTCTTTTTTGATTCTGGTTTTGTCACCGTTGTTGGTATAGAAAGCTGATGGAAAGAGTTTGAATCTTTTTTATGTTTGTGTTTTGAAATCTGGGTTCCAGGGATAAACAGAAGATGAAGAACATCAGGAGACGGAGAGAAGACAGAAGAGGCGAAGTCGGAGCTCTGTAGTGATGGAGATGGCGGCTATGACGACCATGAAAGGCGGAGAGAGTAGCGGCTTAAAGTTAGGTTTTTGGAAACTGGGTTTCATAGATGGAGGTTGTGCGGCGGAGGAGGTAGAGCGGGGGAGGAAGTGCAGAGGAGGCGGGGGGAAGGAGTTAGGGTTTTTTTATATTTTGATTTTAAACCCGGTTTGTATGTAAACTGGTTTAATTTGTAAACCGAAATTTTTTGTAATCTGGTTTAATTTATAAACCGATTGTAAACCAAATTTTTAATATAAACCAAAATCATTTATAAACCGGTTTAATTTATATATCGAAATCAGTTGTAACCCCATTTTTAATATTAAACCAAATTAAATCTCAAAACTAATAATAATAATGAATTTTATTTTTATTTTATTTTTGTCAGCAATCAATTTTAATTTTAATTTTCATAGCATTGAAAATATGTCATTATAGATTACATTACGACAAAATAAAAACGCCATAGAAAATAATATAATAGCTAAAATAAGGTGTTATTAAAACAGTTTAATATAGTGCAGAATAAACGCTACAATATATATATTTTTTATAGCACACAAAAATGTGCTACGATAAGGAGGGGGGGGGGGGGTTTACCATAGCTGCGGTTGTCAGAGCGTTTACAAAAAAGCTACGAAAACCCTATGATAGCGTTTTTTGGGTGCTACTAATGCCGATTTTTCTTGTAGTGTCCCCTGAACCTCAAACAAATTTCAGACCTTTCCTACGATGCACAGTTCTTCGGCTTCAGATACTCCACCTGCTCCGGAACACTCGGGTAATTACTCGGCCTCTATGGTGGATAATGCCACTACATTCTGAAGTGTGGACCTCCAACTAATCGTATTTTCACCAACTTTAAACACATAACCTGAAACTGATCTTCTTTTATCAAAATCTGCTGCAAAGTATGAATCACAAAACCCTTGAACATCAATATTATCATGCTTCGTGAATGTCAAACAACTTCCAGCTGATCCCTTTAGATATTTAAGAATCTATTTCATTGCATCCCAATGAACTCTTCCTGCTCTTCTCATGAATCGACTGACCAAGCCTACAGCAAAAGCTAAGTCTGGTCGCGAACCTATCATGCCATACATTAAGCTACCAACGGCGCTTGACAACGGCACTGAGTCCATGTAATAAGCTTCTCTGTCTGCTTCATCATCACTTAGACTTTTCAGCTTAAATTGGCTACTGACTGGAGTAACCACTGACCATGCATCTTCCATTCTAAAAGTCTTTATAACCTTCTTTAGGTAACATTCTTGCGACAACTTTAGGGTTCTTTCTTTCCTGTTTCTTGCAATATTCATTCCAACGATTCTAGTAGCAGCACTTAAATCTTTCATTTAAATTCTTTTTCAAGATTCTTCTTTAGCTTCTTAATAGCTCTCATATCTTTAGGTGCAACTACCATGTCGTCCACATATAGCAATAAATACACGCTGTCTTGTATGTCTTGACCCTTGAAGTAGACACGAATCATACACGCTTCTCTGAAACTTCTTCTACTCCTACATAAAGTTGTCAAATCTCTGGTTCCACTGTCTTGGAGACTGTTTCAACCCATACTGAGATTTCTTTAGTCTCTACATGTGATATTCTTTCCATTTTTCAATGAAACCTTCTGGTTGGCTCATATATATATCTTCCTCATGCGTTCCATTTAAAAAATACATCTTGAAATCGAGTTCCTCTAACACTAGATCGAAGCTAACAGTGATTGACAACATCAGATGAATAGAGAGATGTTTCACAACAGGAGCAAAAATCTTGTTATAATCCACTCCTTTTACCTGTGTGAAACCTTTAGCCACAAGCCTGCCTTTAAGTCTAGGTCTTTCCACTCTTGGTATTCTTGGCTTTCTCTTAAAGAGAAGCCATCTGCAGCCAATGATCTTCTTTCCTTCGGGTTTCTCTACAACCTCAAAAGTGTCATTCTTTGTAAGAGAGTCCATCTCATCTTTACTTGATAGATTCCAGCTTTTCCAGTCCCTGGTCTTGGTTGCTTCGAAATAGGAACTAGGTTCATCTTTTTCTATGTCCTCTGCGCTAGCAAGTGCATAAGCCACGAAGTCTGTGTCTTCAAACTGAGAATGTGGTTTGGTTTCCCTTCTCTATATGTCTCTTGCTAAACTATATATCCAAGTTCTGAGCCACTGTATTTTCTTGCTAATCTCCATCTTCTTGAGACTCACTGTCAGACTCTTTACCCACCCTGAACTGATCCCATACCTTCATCAGTGTTAATGTTGCTTGGTCCCTTAATCAAATATGTGCTGAAAGAGACTTGTTTCTTCTTCTTTTTCTCTCTCTTGAACTTCCTTAGAAGCTGAGAGTTCCTTGAACACTTTTTCTTCATTGAACACAACGTTTCTACTGATGGTGCACTTTCCTTCCTCAGGAATCCAGACATGATAGATACCCTTTGGTTTCTAGAGGATATCCCATGAAAACGCCCTTAGCGGCCCTAGGACTTGTTTTCTCTTGTGTCACGTGCATTTAAGCAATACTCCTGAACCTTCGGATGTGATCGTAACTGATCTTGGAGCCCGTCCAGACTTCCTCAGGAATCTTAAACTCTATGGATGAGTTTGGTGATCGATTGATAAGGTAGACAGCAGTGGATGCACCATGATCCCAAAAATTATTTTTCAAACCAGTCTCGGCTAGTATACATAGAACCTTATCCATGATCATCCTATTCATTCTCTTGGACACTCTATTCTGGTGGGGTGTATAGGCACACGTCTTGTGACTTTTAATCGCCGACTTCTTGCACAATTCATCAAACCGGTTGTTACAAAATTCCAATCCTTTGTCAATCCTCAAACATTTAATTTTCTTCCCTGTCTGATTCTCACTAACAATTTTCATTCTGCAAATTTCTCTAACGCCTCATCCTTGCTGTTCAAGAATCTGATCCACACTTTCTTTGAAAAATCATCCACAAAGGTGACAAAATATCGGCAGCCTACTTCAGTTGGTTCATTGGAGACTGAACCCCACAAATCACTGTAAATGTATTCAAGAACCTCAGTACTCTTGTGCTGCTTTAGGAAAGTTTTGTTTATGGGATTTCTCTAACACACAAGTCTCGCAAAAATCTAGTGAATGAACCTCCTTTTCACTTAGATATCCTTTCTTAACTAAGATATTCATACATTTCAAGCTCATATGCATGAGCCTTGAATGCCATATATTAGTTAAATTTACTGAGGTCCTTACCACCGCTGCTGCTCCTTTAGTAACTTGACCCTTAAGATCATACAAACCATCCTTGTACTTGCATGAGATAACCTTCTTTCTTTCCTTTATAAAACTGAACTATGAAATCTTTTCATTCACAATAGCACCCATTCTTCTCAAGCTGTCCATACGAGAACAGATTCTTTGCCATTGATGGTATGTACCTGACATCAGTGAGGATCACAACCGACTCATATGGATTCAGCATCTTCAACTTCCCAACGCCATTAATATCACTATGAGTATTGTTTCCCATCAACACCTTTCCTCCTTCAAATTCCTGCATGTCAAACAAAGATTCCTTGTTTGGGGTGATGTGGAAGGTACACCCCGAGTCCAGCACCCATTTATTCTAAGTAGACACAGTGCTTGCTGTTAGCATCATAGGATCTTGTGGCTTTGTAGTCACGTTTGCAACTCCAGGAGCTTTGTGATGCTTTCTCTCATGGCAATCTCTCTTCCAATGGTCCTCTTTACCACACACAAAACAACCTTTGTTGTTCTTGGAGTTTCTTGGTTTGGATTGTGCCTCTTCCTTTAGATTTACCTCTCAATTTGAACCCCCTTTCTTATTTGTTCTTCTTCTTGACTTGACATATAGACCTTCTGCATCTGACTTAGGTCTATATATTTATTAGAATCCTAAATTTCACATTCTAAAAATCCTACCCTACATTAACTCTTAGTGTTATAAATGTATTTTTCTTCTTTAAAATTGAGGATAAAAGCGGTTAGTATAAATATGAAAAATGGTTAGTATAAATATGAAAAGTGGTACTATGAATATGATATTTTTGGTAATTTACCTTATCGTATTAAAACTTGCTCTTTCATGTTCTTGGCCATCTCAAGATTTAAAAGTTGGTCATTTTTGCCCCCACGAAAGATGAATTTTCTGCAAAACAATATTTTCAAAAATCAGTATATCGCTTTGTTAAGTGGTAAATGTTTAGACGTCTTTCAATATAAATAAGATAAAATACAAAATTTCAGAATAATAATTCAAAACCGTACTATTTTCGTTTTCTGTATAAATAATGACAACAATAGTTTCTGTATAAAAAATGTGTCAAATTCTAACTTTAAGCAATATCATTCTTTATTTTTTCTTACCTCAAACAAAGTATTTAAAAAAAAAACTTAGACTAAACGATAGTTCTCCTGAATAAATATTGTTTTATTTCAAAACTACCGTCATTTTTTTTTTAATTCCAAAACTATCATAACTTTAAAATTATTAGGAAAATATTACTAAAACGTTAGGACAATCTAAATGGTTTAGAATAAATATTTGTTTTGCTTTGGAGTTACAAAATTAGTAACTAGTTTGAGGCTTTGATCTGTTCTTTTTGTTCTTTTTACTAACATAGAATTTGAAATATAATGAAAAAATAAAGATGAACTAGTATACATACTGCAGGCTGGTTATAAACAAAAAAAAATAGAATATGTTAATTAAGGTTTCTAGTATAGCTCCAATATGTTCATTTTATAAATGTATTTGATATTATCACAAATAATTTAAATATATAATTCCCATTTTAGTGTTACATATTGTCTAATTCTATAATATTATTATTTATGTATTTTATTTGGCATTATTAATATATTGTGATTTTTTAATATATTTTTACTTAGTTATTATTTTTTATTACTTACTAATATATTTTTGAATTAGGTATGATAAAATAACAATCTGAAATAATCAAATTGAGATCCCCCTTCAAAATATGTTTTTCTTTAATTTGTAAATTTTACATATATTACATTTTTAAAATTTATTTACTTATATTATAGAAAATAAATATGTTTAAGATAATTTTTATTTACATGTTTTGTTTACAAAAATATACTTTAACTTTTATCATTTTGGTATTTTACGGGATTTATAAGTAAAATTTGTTTAAATAATATAACCCTATTATGTTCGTAAATTCTATACATAGTAGCATCTATCATATTATTTTACTAAACGTTTTTGATATAAAATATTTGGATGTTATGATATTAATTTTTTTTTTTTAGTTAAGATTTCAAAATATTAGATTGCTTTAACTTTTACAACATATATAGTTTGATTGTTCATGGTCATTTGAAAAGTTATTTTTATAATTTATGTTTTTATTTTTTTTTAATTTTAAATATTATCATTTTGAGTTTGAATATTTATTTTAAAATTTTATATTTTGTCAAGAAAACTTTAGAAAATTAGACAGAAATTTTTGAGTTTGGAAGATTACATGAATTTTGAATTTTGTTTTTGTTATTACATTTATACACTTTTTTATAAAAAAATAAATTTGCTAATGTACCTATTTAATATAATTTTTTATATGTAATTCATAGATAATACAGAAAAGAATTATAGAAATTATAAAAAAGTAGAATAGAAATTTTATTTTCTTGTTTATAATTATATTTTAGTTTATGTTGATTTATAATAATATTATATTACTAATTACAATATTAATTAATGTGTTATTTTATAAAAAAATTAAATTTTAAGTAAGATTTTGTTAGATTCTTTCTCAACAGATTTGTTATAATTAAAAAAATAAAATTCAAATTTATAGGTCTTTTATTATTAATGTAAATAATTAAATAAGTCATATTAACTAATTTTTAAAATGGTCAAACTATGATCTGTTAATAGTAGATAAAAGTAGGATCATAAAATAATAGATTAAATACAAGATATTTTTATATTTTTTCTCAAAAATAAATAAATTTAGTACCTATACCAGATCTATTGTTTAGTTATTAATCTTACTCGCATGATGTCGCATGCATAGACCAAATTCTACTTTACTCTATTTCTTCTATTAATGTATTCTTTTTAGGAATTTTTTCAAAAACAACCTAAAATTTCAAATCAAACCAAAACCAACTTCTTTTTTTGTCATTACTATCCACCTATAAAATCCTCAAACTCTCCTTATGGTTTTGAAATATTTACAAAATTGCCATTATTATTTAATTTCTCAATTATTTCAAAAATGACAAAAAAAATCAATTATACCCTTAACATTTCTTCTTACTTGCAACAATGCCATTATCGTTCATTTCTAACCACCATGAACTACTATTTTGAGCTCTTAAAAGCTCAAGAATTCAATGTCTAACCACTTTTTTTCTTTATATGTTCTTGTCAAAACTAGGAAAATGCATTTCGCAAATTTTGTAAAAATGCATTTTCTCGTTAAAACCGCAAATTATATTTTATCGTCCAATTTATATTTTAATAATTATATTTTAAATAAATAACAAAAATTAATATATTTTAAACATAAAAATATGATTAAATAAAATAAGGATGAAAATATTTTGTTTACTAAACTCATCTAGATGAAAATAGAGATAAATAAATGAACCGAATTTCGTTTAGATGATTTATCTAGATGAACCATCTGGATAGAGAAACGAACGGTCCCAAAAAACATCCATATAGATTATTTGAATATATCATATAAATGGATGGAGATTAGGGGTGTTCAGCCCGGTAAAACCGAACCAATTAAAACCGAACATAACCAAAAAAAAAAGAGTGTTTTGGATTTGATAGTACTGAATAAATCGAATGGATGTTATTTTTAGGGAACCGTAATATATGGATATGGTTCGGTATATAAACCGATCCAACCGAATAACTAAAGAAACCGATTAATTAAAATATATTAGTATACATATATATAAATTTAATAATATATACATACTATATTTTATTAATATGATTTTTATAGTTAAAACATTGATTTTAATATAAAAAAAAATCGTTTTAAGTTAGAAAGGTTTTTTTTTCACCAAATTAGATAAAACATGATTTTTATTTTTATTGGTACATATTTATGCTAAAATGTATTTATATAATAATATTACAATATTACCAGTTTTCTTATTTTTTATTTTAATAGTTAAATAAAACATAAAATATTATATTTAAAATTTAGAGTAGGGAATATATATATTTATTTTTTAATAAATCTGATTTATAATCATATAAACTAATTTATTATCAAAGATAAATATAATTATATGATTTCTTGGTTTGAAAATGAATAAACCAAAAACTAATGGTATATAAACCAAATCAAACTAGATATCGTTTCAATATGGTAGCTAATTATTATAAATTGAAATACCAAAAAATCAAAAACTTAAATCTGACCGAAATTTGGATTGAACTGACATAATGGATGATAGACGGATAAACGAACAACACCTAATATACTGTCTCTCTTAATTTTTTTCAATTATATGAATCAATAAACAGTTGAGAGAGACTTCTCCGCTTCGTTCTTCTAAACAGATCGATCCCTAAGAAAAAAGGATCGATTTTTTGCTCACAGACAGAAATCTGGTTTTTGGTAGGATGGTTTGAAATATATTGTGAAAACGTGATCTTATTCATACAAGAAGGTGTGTATTTATACAACATGTGAAGTTCCTAATCTAGATAGATAAAGGTTACATATATATCAAGTCCCATAAAGATAGGAAAATCATATAAGTTATGTTTATCCCCCCCCCCCCCCC
>NC_027754.1:3547387-3560032 GCF_000695525.1 Brassica oleracea var. oleracea | reverse complement strand
AAGTTGGCAATGAAGTATTCTGAATGCCTAACTTGGACAGAAAGTACTGAAATGTTGGTGTAGGAAGAGCTTTGGTAAAAATTTGGCTTTAACTGCATCTCAAGTCGTATGACAATCATTCTCAACATGCTTCGTACGCTCGTGAAAGACAGGATTCGTAGCTATGTGAATTGCTGACTTACTATCACAATGCATCCGTATAGGCGCCTTATGCGTGAAGCCAAGCATACCAAGTAACCTCTTCAGCCATTTCAATTCGCAAGTCGTATCAGCCATGGCCCTATATTCGGCTTCAGCCAAGGATCGAGCCACCGTTCTCTGCTTCTTTGTCTTCCATGAAACCAATGAGTCTCCAAGAAAAACAACATAAGCACTAAGAGAACCCTAGTAGAAGAACATGAAGGCCAATCAGCATCGCAATAAGCCGTGATCTGCAAGTCACATTTCGACCACAGCATAATCCCTTGATCAGACGTACCTTTTAAATAACGAACAACACGTAATGCTGCTGACCAATGACCCTCAAGTGGTTTCTGCATGAATTGCGACAGTATTTGGATAATGTAGCTCAAGTCTGGTCGAGAGAACGTGAGATAGATGAGCTGACCGACGAGTCTACGGTACTTACTAGGATCCGTCAGAAGCATATGAGAGTTCGTCTTATCGGCCATGACAAGTTTATGGTTCAGTTCAGTAGGTGTTGGAGATGGTTTAGCACCCAACAGTCCACACTCCGTAATGATATCCAATGCATACTTTTGCTGTACACAAAGATACCCTCTGGACCGCGAGCAATTTCCAACCCCAGAAAATATTTTAGCTTTCCTAGATCTTTCATCTTGAAGCATTTATGTAGATAGTTCTTAAACCGTTGAATAATTGAAATATCATTCCCAGCAATAATAAAGTCATCGAAATATACTAAGATATGGAGACATATTCTTGTTGTTGTTGACGTAAGAGAATAGAGAGTAATCTTCCTGGATTTGCTCAAAGCCAAATGCAAGAAGTGCCTTGCTTAGTTTAGCAAACCAGCACCTCGGTGCCTGTTTTAGGCCATATAGAGACTTCCGTAGGCGGCCTACTTGATTAGGGTTTTCGGATTTGAAACCTGGTGGTAGTTGCATATATATTTCTTCTTCCGAGTCACCATGTAGAAAAGCATTGTGTACGTCCATTTGATGGACGTCCCAGAGTTGAGATTCCCAGCGTTGAGCTGCTGAGACTGCAAGAAGGAATCTGACCGTATTCATCTTGGCGACAGGTGCAAATGTATCCTTGCAGTTAAATCCCTCTTTCTGCCTGTTACCAAGCGCAACTAGTCGAGCTTTAGGACACTCGACGGTACCATCGGCATTGTACTTGTTTGAGTATAGCCATCTGCATCCTATAGTCTTTTTCCCTGGAGGCAGATCAGTAACGTCCCAAGTGTGTTGTGTTTCCAGTGCAGTGATTTCTGTTTTCGTTGCTCCATTAAACCGAGGATCTCGGACAGCTTCATATTACGTCTTTGGGACCACTTCCGTGGTAATAGTGGCGAGAAAGGCCTGATGCTTTTTAGTAAACACAGAGGTTGTTAGATAATTAGCAATAGGATACAGTGAATTACCTGAGAACGTTGGTGAGGAGTCAAGATCAGAGAGTGAGTGAGCGTGAGAGGGGTTTGTAGTGTGAGCCGTATTAGTAACGAAGTTCTTTAGTAGAATGGAGGGTTTCTTAGTATGTTGCCCTCGACCAAGAACCTCTAGTAACCCTGGAGTAGAGGTCGCAGTTAGAGATTTATCAAGCTCAGGCGAAGATGAAGTAATTGCTGTTGGAGGAGAAGATGGTACTTCAGCCAAATCATCAGTCGCAGGCAACGACTCAATTGGTAATATCGGAGACGCAACCACTGGTGGATTGGCTTGAGTAGTAGTTGAAGGAGACGAAACCACTGGTGGATTGGCTTGAGTAGTAGTTGAAGGAGACGCAACCACTGGTGGAGTCGAAAAGGACGCGGGGTTAGTGGTTTGTGAAGGTATAGTAGTCATACTCCCCCTTGATATAGAAGTTGGTTCAAGCCAATCATCACTAGGTGTGTTGATTTGTAGTATTGGGTGTGAAAATATGATGCATCATCGCTTATGCCAGGAAACGTATCCTCAAAGAAAGTAACATCTCGACTGATGAATAACTAATTGCGCTCGATGTCAAATAGCTTCCAACCCTTAGTTCCAAATGGATATCCGACGAAGATGCACTTGCAACTTCTGTCTCCAAAATTATCTTTATCCCTTGCTCGTCGATGAGCATAGCAAAGGCACCCAAAAACTTGCAATAGATCAAACGCCTGTGCTTTTCCATGTAGAAGTTCGTAAGGCATTTTTCCTTCCAAAACTGATGATGGTGTCCGGTTGATAATATGAGCAGCAGTCATGATACTCTCGCCCCAAAAATCAATAGGTAGTTTAGCTTGAAATAGACAAGCCCATGCTATGTTAAGTATATGTCTATGCTTGCGTTCCACCAGTCCATTCTGTTGTGGTGTGTCAACGCATGAAGTCTGAAGATGAATGCCATTCTCTACAAAATACGGTTTGAGCACCATGAACTCAGTCCCATTATCCGACCGTACCGCCTTAACACAATGACCAAACTGTTTTTTGGTCATGGCACAGAAATTTTTGAGCAGTGTAGAGACTTCTGTCTTTTCCAACATTAGGTATGTCCATACTGCTCTAGAATAGTCATCAACAATGGTTAAGAAGTATTTTGCACCAGATGAAGAAGTAGCACGATATGGTCCCCAGACATCACAATGAATAAGTGAAAACGGTGCATCAGCTTTATTAAAACTCTCAGGAAAAACTTTCCGTGTTTGCTTAGCTCGAAAACAAATATCACACTGACTAAAATCACTAGAATCTATTTTAAAATTATCCAACACCGGTAGAGTAGAAAGCACTTTGTAAGATGGGTGTCCGAGACGATGATGCCATAGTACCATAGACAAATATTTCGACGTTGATGCTGCATTAACCCGTGCGACTTTGACCCTCGTAAAACAGTAAACCCCCTCACGCTCTTCACCTGCTCTAGTCAGAGTCCTCGAAAAATGATCATGTAAAACACACAACGTATCAGTGAATATTGCAATACAACCAGTTTGTTTTAGTAGTGTGGAAACCAAAATTAAAGTGCAGTTGAAATCAGACACAAATAGGACATCTTGCAAAACGTAATCTTCGCTTAGTCGCAGCTTTCCATATTTAGTAGCTTTTGATCTCTGTCCATTCGGGAATGTCACTGATGATGGTTGTATGTCAGAGACGTCATGTAATAAGGATAGATCACCAGTCATATGGTGAGAAGCGCATGTATCAATAATAGCATCAGTAATATTTTTTTTTACCCGATAACCGTTCCGAGGAAAGATTGGATTGTTGATTCTGGTGTAGAGAATTCAACGAGGCAATCGAGTCATTGTTCATGGACGCCGTTGTGTGTGAAGCACGACCACGTCCTCTTCCACCTGATCGTCCTTCTCTTCCTCCTCGAAAACCTTGTGCCGGTGAAGTGTTGTTGGAGCGTTGATATTGTTCCTGATACCACAAAGGATACCCGTGAAGTAAGAAAAATTCGGAGACCTCATGTCCTTTTCGTCCATAATGAGTGCAAGAACGCATAGGATCCCGAGAACGATAGCTTGCAGTTTCCGTAGTTGTAGTAGAAGTAGAAGTAGGCTCCGTCTTAGCAGAGAAACCAAATAGCATCAGATCGGAGTTCTTTTTCTTTGGTTGAAACCAAATTTTCTTTTGCTTTGGTTGAAACCAAATTTTGTTCCTCACGAATCACACGAGAGTAGACAACATTAATGTCTGGTAGAGGCTCCTCATCCGTTATTGGTGATCAGATTGAAGCAAATCGTGCATCGTCAAGACCAAATAAGAATTTATGAACGCGAGAATCCTCACGGTCTTTTTCTATATCAGCTGCTGCAGCACACGTGCATGGTCGACTTATTTTGAGATTTTGTAGCTCTTCCCATAATTTAGTAAGTCTTCCATAATAATCCAGAACTGATTGTCCATCTTGTTTGCAATTTGTAATCTCATCTTGCAGTTGATGAACCCTAGTTCCGTTTCGAACAGAAAAGCGTAGACGAAGAGTTTCCCAAAGATTATGTGCCTCAGGTACAAACGTGACTGTCGAACGAACCTTAGTGTCTATTGACGTTCTGATCCATCCAACGATCATTGAATTTGCAGCCAACCATTGATAGAGATCCGGCTCAGATTCAGGTTTCGGTATTGTCCCGTCAATGAAGCCGGTTTTCTGCTTTGCTTGCAAAGAGTTGCGAAGTTCTGTAGCCCATTCCGACTAATTCTCGTTGCTGAGCAAGACAGAGGTTATGAGATCCCCTGGATTATCCGAGTGATTTAGATGGTAAGGTGACGCAGCATTGATAGCTGGTGTTGTCGCTGTAATAGTATCGGCTGATGATGAGGTATTATCATCGCCCATAGTAGTAGTAGTTTTAGAAGTATGTGTTTAAAAATTAGGTCAGAATCTTATAGCTCTGATATGAAATATATTGCGAAAGCGTGATCTTATTCATACAAGAAGGTGTGTAGTTATACAACATGTGAAGTTCCTAATCTAGATAGATAAAGGTTACATATATATCTAGTCCCATAAAGATAGGGAAATCATATAAGTTATGTTTACCCCTTTATGGTTTGATCTATCAGTTTTGGGAAGGATAAACAGATTTTTTTCTCGAGAATTTATTCAACTTCTCTACTGCATAGACTATTTGGTCCTCTTGGAACGACCATTCCTCAAGTCCTTTTTGGTCTTCTTACCTTTTGTGCCCAATTACGTTCCAGACCGTACCTCATCCTAAACTATTTTTAACTTGAAATGACATGACAATAATAACTTACAGACTCGAGAAGCGCATGCAAACATTATAAACACAAGCTAAAATATTTTAACGCATTATGAATCATGTCATGTAGATCTATATGATCTAATCCCCTATATTAACAGACAAACATTAAAAAAATTATAACATATAGTTTGTATTAATTAAAAAATGTCCTGCTGATTTGTCACGTAATTGAAATGTTAATTTTGCTTACGCGGCGGCTTGAGAATCAATTGAGAATTTTGTTAGTCCAAAATTAAATTGGTAAGGAATGTTATATTATATAGTACAAGATATGAGCCTGTTGCGTTGCAACGGGTTTTGTTTGATGTTTTAATTTAATAAAAACCATAAAATAATAAATCATTTTATAATATTTTTATGATTGTTTTTTGCATATGTTGTTTGAGGTTTATTATATAATTAAAACCCGTTTTCACACATAAGTTCAAGTTAATATTTGTATTTTATAATCATGGTGCATAGATGAATTGTTATAAACTTTGTACTTATGATTAGAAAAAATACTATACCTAAACGTTTAAAATGAACACAACCCGAAATAAAAAATTAAATGAAAAGTAAAAAGAAATGAAAGTCAAATACACCAATCGAGGCAATGGCAACATTATACATGTTCTTATGTACTAATTTAATACTTTATTAAATAATTCTTTAAAATTTTATTTTGTTAGGATTTTTTAAAAAAGAAAAACATTCTATTTTATAAGTCTCCATTTTATTTACAATTAAAAAAATAAAATAATATTAAAAACTCTTTTACAATTTTGTTTAAGATTTTAGAAAAAATGAAAATAACTGTCATATAACCTATTACAATTATCTTCTTTTCAGAATTTTAGAAAAAAAGAAATTGCTATCAAATAATTATTTTTAGTTATTAATAAATAATTTTAAAATTACTATATTTACAATTCATATCAATACTAATTTTACACTTATTTTGTTAATTAAATAATTTTTAGTATCATGTTCATAATCAAATACTGTCTTAAAAAAATTTAAAATAAATTTTTACAATTCTCTTTTGGTTGGAACTTAAAAATATGATACAAATTTATTTTGTTTAGGATTTTTTTCTATGAAAAATGAAAAAACTATCAAATATTCTTTGTATAGTTTTTTAGGATTTTAGAAAAGAAAATTAATATTACATAATCTTTTACAATTATATTTTGTCTAGGATTTAGAAAAATAAAATTTCTATCAAATAATTATTTTCAGTTAATATTAACTATTTTTAAAAGTTGCCATTGTCAAAATTCTTTTCTTACAATATCACTAATATTTTTACAATTTTCTTGTTAATTAAATAATTGTTACTATCATGTTTATCATTAATTTTTAAGTAAAAATTGCTATTAAATAATTTTTTTTTTTGATGAAATGTTAAATTTATTGATCATCATGGGAAAAGAATAGTTATGTACAAATGAATGCTAAAAGGGAGACTTATTTGCTATTCTGAACCTTAATTGGGTTCAATCCGAATACTAAACCATAGCTGCAACAATCCCAACAACCCTTTCTTCTCATAATATCGTGTAGAAAGAACCCGTTGCCTAATCGTCTTCTCGATCATCTTGGCAAGTATTAAATAAAATCTTACAATTCTCCCTGGTCATGATTTAAAATAAAAATAAAAAAATATTAAATGTTTAAGATTAGAAAATAAAGTTTTTTTTTGGAATCTCTTTTATTTAGGATTTTAGGAAAAGAAGAAATTATTTTCACATGATGGCAGTTTTTATTAACACATTCACAATTTATTTTTTTTAATTGACACATGTTACAATCATATCAGGTGAAATATTTGAAGTTAATTTTGGTTTATATTTTTTAACACAAAATTATTAAAAAAGTAAAATTAGTTAATTATAAGAAAAATAAGATTATTTTTTAATTTTTTAATTTTATTTAGAATTTTAAAAAGGAAATTAAATATTTTATAATTAGTTTTTCCTTTAGGTTTTATACAACTATTTTATTTTTAATAGAAAAAATTATGTTTAGTTATTTATATATTATTTCTTATACATACAAACACATATTCATACAAAATCATGTACGACAACAACATCAAAATTAAAAGTTATGTTAGCATCATAAGATGTAATAAGGATAATAAGAAGTTGAATTGTATCAAGAAATTAAAAGAAAATACTCATGTAATACTTTTCAAGTAAATACTATTGTGTTTTGTAAAAAAAAATATGTTGAAGCTTAAACCTATATAGAAATGTGAAATATTTGTAGCTATTTTTTGTCATAATTTCTTAACATATATTTATCTATTAAAAAGTAAAGTTAGTAACTTATAAGAAAATAATAAGAGTATTTTTACAATTTTCTTTTAATTAGACGTTTAAAAAAGTAATATTATTTATTTAAAGTTTAGGTTTTTTCAAAGAAAATAATAAGAGTACTCTTACAATTCTCATGATTGTTACTAAATTCGTTTTTTTCAATATCGCAAATATTTTTAGAATTTTTCTTGTTAATTAAATAATTGTTACTACCATGTTTATCAAAAAAACTATTATTATTATTTATAAGAAAATAATAAGAGTAATTTTACAATTCTCATTATTGTTACTAAATTCGTTTAACTCAATATTACTAATATTTTTATAATTTTTCTTGTTAATTATCTATTAAAAAGGAAATTTTCTAGAAACAGCTACTATTAAATAACTTTTGAAATTAATTCTTACTATTAAATAATTTTAAAGATTCGTTTTTATTATCTTATAATATATATATAGTTAATCATGAGAGATTTTAACCATGTCAATATATTTAAAGGAAATAAACATTATAATAAAAAAACTTAATAATAATAAGACTATTATAATTAATTTTTAAGAAAAACTGTTTTTATTATTTTAGTATACATATTTTTGATTATGAGATATTTTAACACATATCATTTTTTTAAATATATAACTGACATGTGTCACAATCATGTTAATTAACAACTTTGAAAAACTAAGTTTTATATAATAAGATAATAATAATAATAAGACTATTAAATAATATTTATAATTAATTTATAAGAAAAATCATTTTCATTATTTTAGTATATATATTTTTGATTATGAGATAGTTCAATACATATCACATTTTTAAATATATAACTGACATCTGTCACAATCATGTTAATTAGTAATTTTGAATAACCAAGCTTAATATAATATTTTATGATTATATTTTTATTAAAATTTTAGAAAAGGAAAATTATATTAAAATTGTTTTCAAATCTTTTTTTTTCAATTTTGAAAAAAGAAACTTTCTAAAAAAATTACTACTAAATATTTTTTAAATTTTTTTTTTAATATTAAATAATTTTTAAAATTAGTTTTTTTCAAAATTCATTTTTATTATTTTATTATATATACATTAAACATATATATTTAAACACATGTCACAATATTAGAAGGGAAACTATTATCAAATAATATTTTGCAATTATCTTTTGATTAGAATTTTAAAAAGGGAAAATTACTACTAAATAATATTTAAAATTACTTTTTAATAAAAAAAATTTTTTGTTAATATCTTAGTGTATATATATATTTAATTATGAGATAATTAATACATGTCACAATCTTAAAATATATAACTGCCATGTGTCACAATCATGTTAATTAGCAACTTTGAAAAACCAAGCTCTATATATTAAGATGTCCATTATGGACCATTTATTTATCAAATTGAAATTATTATATATTTTTTCTTTAAATAAAACATACGAATTACCTAATATGATTAAGATATCTACGGCAATTAATAATTTTAAATAATAAAGATTTGCTAACAATTTGTATATTTTCTATCATTTTTGTTTAATTATTTATTATTGAAATAAATTACACAATTACATTAATTATATAATAAAAATTTAATTTTTTTTTATATGTCGTATTTTGAATTTTTCAAAACGAGTATAAATTACTAAAAATGTTAAAAGTTTCACATAATCTATATATATATATATATTTCATATCGTTTAAATTAAACTATACATCATATGAAAATACATACTTATATTTTGATATCTGCGTTGAACATTTATTGAAAAGTTAATATTTTAATTTTGAAATCTTCAATGTTTTTTTTAAATGATTATAAATTATTGAAACCACAAAACATTCCACATTAAAAAAAAAATCGTTGGTATAAAATTTTGTTACACAAATATGCAAATAATCAAAAAATCATATGAGTAGAAACCTCATTTAATAAATATTCATATTAAAAGTATACTATACATATACATCACTACAAGAAAACATGAGATTAACGACGGCGGTGTTCCTCGTGAGTTCGTCGTAAAAGAGGCTTTACGAGGAATTAGCGAGGAAACATGTTTCGTCGTTACTCGTTCATCGTAACGCATATTTCCTCGCCAATTCGTCGTAACGCAGCGAGGAAAACATTTCGTCGTAAAGACGAAGTATATCATTTCGTCGTAAAGACCACGTAATCATTCCACGTAAGAAGGTCGCTATATTTCCTCGTAAATACCTCGAAAGTATTTCCTCGTAAAATACTCGTTTAACCTTCCTCGTCATTTCCTCGTAAACTTTCCACGTCAATAAGTCGTAATTTAACTACGAATTTACTTCGTTTTTTTATTTTACAGAATTTAAAAATATAATTAAAAAAAAATTAAAATTATTTAATTTATTAATAAAATTATAATTTAAAATAAAAATCAATATGGAAATATGTTATATATAAATAAGTTTTGAATTTATAATACAACAACCGAAAAAAAAAGAAATAAGGGTCGTTCATCACGTGGTAGAATTCCTCACTCCGCCTCGTTATGTGTGCCGGATGACTCGTCTGGAATGGGATGTTGTTGTCGCATGTTCCTCACCATGGACTCTCATTCCGGATTTGTGGCCGCTATAACGTCCAAGAAGCCCTCGACTCTACCCATACGAGCTGTGAACGCAGCTTTTGTCGAGACTAACTCGTTATGCAGCTCAGTGACTTCCTCATCCCGTCTCTGACCATAAGACGATGTCGCTCTCGGAACATCGTTGACGGAACCAATCCCCAACGTACGTCCATTTTTCTTAGGGACAACCTTAGAAACAAAAAATAAACGGACAACCTTATAAACAAAATATAAATATTGTTAGTAAAATTTAAAGTTAAATTAAATGAATAATAAAAAAAATTAAAATTAAATCTTGTCCACTTCAAGTGTGGATAAGGTGACGGGTAATCCGTCGGTGGACTGCTGGGTCAGCTGGGTCTGGTGGTCGTCAACCCGAGCAACCAAGTCGTTGAAGATTTGCTCGGACTTGCCATCTAGAAATTGGCCCGCCTTGTTCTTATGGGTCCTCTCGTAAAGTTGCAAAAGAGACGGGAGTTGTCCCGTCTCTTTGGCCTAGAAAACATTTAAGAAAGTTTGAAATGATATTTTTGCTGTAAAAAAAAATTAAATTAATAATTAGTTTTTTTAAAAAAAAGTATATAAATCATGAAAAAATTAAAGTATATATAATTAATCAATAGTAACTTACAGAGAAAATTTTGAACCACGTCTTTTTGACGTAGATCGGCGTCTTTTTCCAGTTCGGATGTGCCATGGAGAAGTAACCTTTGATCGTGTCGGTTACGTCCGATGCAAGACATCCGTCAACCCCAAACCTGAAAAAAAAACAAATTTAAAGTATAAATTATTTATTAATGTTATACAAGAATTTTAAAAGAATTAAAAAAAATAATTAATGTAACATACCACAAAGTTCCGTCTGGTCGGTCGGGGTCTATGACTGGTAAACCTTCTCTGCCTAGCTGACCGAGAAGGTCCTCGACAGTGTACAGCGAGTAAGGAGCACTCGGAGGCACCATCAAATCAGGATGAATCTCGGTGGGCATCGGAGGAGCCATCGGAGGAGGCACATGAGGAGGCATCATCGGAGGAGCCATCGGAGGAGGCACATGAGGAACCGATAGTGCACTAGAAGAAGGCAACCGAGAGACTCTCTGAGAAGGCTGAGTCTCGGGGACAGTCTCCGGACCCGAAGAACCGTGATCTGAAGAAGAACCGGGAGCTGAAGAAGACGGGTCTAAACGACTACCAGGCTTACTGAACATCTTTCTGTAATGGGGGGTAAGTCTGTTCTTTCGAACCGTCTGGAAAAAAATTTAATTTTTAAAATTAACATCAACAGTAATTAACAAATTCTATAAATAACAAATTCTATAAATCTAGCTAAATTCCCTACATTAACCTCATAATCAACACTAATTAACATAAAATCAGTAAACCTATCTAAATTCCCTACACTAACCACCTAATCTACCCTAAACTAATCAAATTAGAGAGGAAATAGAGAGAGTACGTACCATTGCTTCGAAATAGAGAGGAAGTGGTGACTAAATGGAAGTGAGAAGCTCACGTGTATATATAAGAAATTAGTAATCGTCGTAATTTCCTCGTAAAGTTACGAGGAACTAGCGAAGCCCGTGTTTTTCTTTACGAGGAATTAGCGAGGCCCGCGTTTTGTTTCCTTGTAATGTCCTCGTTGATTAACGAGGAATTAGCGAGGCCCGCGTTTTTATTTACGAGGAATTAGTGAGGCCCGTGTTTTCCTATCACGAGGTCTTTCCGACGAATTGTGCTTACGTGGAATTAACGAGTCCTGCGTTCTTTATTTTTTTAGGATTCGTCGTAAGCTCCTCGTTAGTTTACGAGGAAATAGCGAGGATTATGTTTAAATCCATAAAATCTGAAACCCCAAACCCCATCTTCCTTACTTCTACTTCATATATTCCAAACCCCAAACCCATCTTCCCTTTAACGAGGAACTCGCGAGGCCCGTGTTTGGGGTCTTCGTAACGTCCTCGTTCATTTATGAGGAATTAGCGAGGCCCGCTTTTTTATTTACGAGGAACGAGACGAAGCTAATTGGTCATAAAACCTTTCGAAATTTCCTATGAATACTCACCCGTTTGCTTCTCAAATCAAAGATAAACTCACCAATTTGCTTCTCAAATCAGAGATAATTACTCACCATTTTGTTTCTCAAATTAGAAAGATTTGAAAAAAAGGAAGGAGAAGAAAATACTGGAACACATGTGGGCGGAGACAAGGCTAGACTTACGTAGGTCTCGCCTTGTTTCTTTCCACCTATGATTTCAGTATCTTTCTTCTCTTCCTTTTTCAAATATTACAACGGTAGTCCCTAATTGGTCGTTCATTTACGAAGAATTAGCGAGGCCCGCTTTTTCATTTACGAGGAATGAGCGAGACCCGCGTTTTCTTATTACGAGTTTTTTACGACGAATACGGCTTACGTGGAATTAACGACTCCCCCGTTCTTTATTTTTTTAATTTTGTCGTTATTTCTTCGTTATTTTTGAAGGAAATTACGAGGATTATGTTTAAATACCTAAAATCTGAAACCCCAACCCCATCTTCCTTATCTTCTACTTCATATATTCCAAACCCCAAACCCATCTTCCCTTTAACCTCAATCTATTCTTTCCATTCCAAACCCCAAATTCTAAAACCACAATTCCTTAACTTATAATCTCAATCTCTTATTTCTAATACAAAATCGCATTACCTTACCCAAAATCAAATTATATAAATAGTTTTTCATGATTAAATCCATCAAATCACATGCATTAAGTCTGAAAATCAATCTTATTAAAAACAAATACATCAATCGGATACATCGACATTCTCG
>NC_027754.1:3545770-3547258 GCF_000695525.1 Brassica oleracea var. oleracea | reverse complement strand
TCGACTTCATTTATATGTTCTTCTTGCAATGGTGGTTCTTCTCCATTGATGATGCGTCCTCGAGGTGTAACTTTGTCACAGCTAACCAATTTATTCCCGATTCTCTCATCCGAGGGTATGGAAGGAAGCTAACTTGGTCTGCTTGTGAAGCTAAGATGAAAGGCTCGAACTTGTTGTACCTGCAAAAATAAAGAAAACGTAGAAATTAATTTATTTTGCTCATGTATGGCAAAAAAAAAATTTGTTGTACCTTCGTCCACCATTGACATCAACTACACCGAATTTGTTAAACCGAACACCTCTGCTGACGACGGGGTCAAACCATTCACATTTGAAGAGGACGCAATTACTTATATGTGTTTAGAAGTGTCCATATATGTTACCTTTCAAAATATCTCATCAATGGATCCTCGCAATTGAGTAGAATATAGGTTTGTCCACTATGAGCGTCTTCTTCACTCGACCACCAAACCTCTTTTGATTTCCCACCGAGTCGCCCAATCTGGCTAAAGATGTATGGAACACCAGCAACTGCATATGTTGGCGCAACACTACCATCATCATATCTTCTTGGAGCTCTTTTCGGGTACGTACTTTTGACGCAAAGTAGTACGATGTGAAGTGAGAAGTTTCTTCCGTCAAACTTCCAGCAATTATAGAACCTTCAACTTTTGCGAGGTTCTTTGCTTTTCCCTTCAAATATTTTATGGCTCGCTCATACTGATACATCCATCCGTAATGTACAGGTCCACGAAGCAATGTCTCATATGAGAGGTGGACAGCTAGATGCTCCATGGAATCAAAAAATCCCGAAGGAAATATCTTCTCCAAGTTGCACAATAAGATGAGAATGTTCTCCTGAAGCTGTTCCACGACTTCTTCTTTAATAGTGCGTGTGCTCAGATCCCCGAAAAATGCTCAAATGCCTTGTATATTCCAAAAACAATTAAACACATTATTAGTCATATATTATTGCAAACTAAACCATTATAAAATTACTGCGTTATAATATACTACCTGCAAGTGCTTTATGTACGTTTGTTGGAAGTAGTTCCGCAAATGCAAAGGGAAGTAGACGTTGCATAAAGACATGACAATCATGACTCTTCATCCCGGAGAACTTTTGACCCTTTTCAACACATCTAGAGAGATTTGAAACATACCCATCGGGGAATTTCATTTATGATGCCACCCAGTTGAACAACCGATTTTTTTTCTGAAGACAATCTGAATATCGGAGCGGAAACTTATCCATTGCTTTTTATATGTAACTCACTTCTTGAGCAAATATCCGGCAAGTCCAACCTCGATTTTATGTTGTCTTTTGTCTTCCCTAGGACATTCAATATTATATTCATGATGTTCTCAAAGAAATTCTTCTCTATATGCATCACATCGAGGTTGTGGCGCAGAAGAAGATCCTTCCAATATAGCATCTCCTAAAATATATTCTTCTTGTGCCAGTTGTGATGAACACCGTAAGAATCA
>NC_027754.1:3528027-3545670 GCF_000695525.1 Brassica oleracea var. oleracea | reverse complement strand
TATTAATATGGTCAAGAATAGCAACTCCCGTTGCATGCACATCTCTGATGGCATGTTGTATGGCTGAAGAAAGACTGGCCACAATGAATATTGTCTCCCTGACAATCCGAATGGACTAAATCCATCTGTGCATAATACATTCCGAACGGACTAAATCCATCTGTGCATAATCCGAGATACACATTCCGGATATTGCTAGCGAATTCCGGATGTACTTTGTTAAAATGTTTCCAGGCTCTTGCATCTGATGAATGAGTCATATCACCATCCGTCTGATTATGCTCGGCATTCCATCTCATCCCTCCGGCTGTCTGCTCAGATTGATACAATCTTTTCAATATGTCTGTAATTGGTAGGTACCACATCCTTTGGTATGCGTCCCCGTCCTTGCGGCTTGAATCGTGGCTTCTTGCAGAATCGACAGTCTTCTAACTTCTCATCATCTAACCAGTATACAATTGCCGATGCAAACGTCTATCATCTCCGAAGGCAACCCAAGACTATAAACCAGCTTCTGAATCTCATAATAAGAATCAGCTGACACATTGTCTTCCGGAAAATACTCTTTAAACAAGTCCCCCCATGCATCCATGCAACTTTCAGGTAGATTGTGATCAGTTTTAATATTCATCATTCTAGCAGCAAACGACAATTTAGAGAGACCTTCTCTACAACCACTGTAAAGTGGCTGATTCGCCGCATTTAACATTTCGTAAAACGTTTTTTCATCTATGTTAGGTTCTTCATCTTCATCATGAGCTACGAATGCATCAGCTACCATATCATGAACCCTATCATAATCTACCAACTGCTCCTCCCGATGGTAACTATGTTCATTATGCATATGATGATCAACCGGTTCTTCCTGAAAATTGCTATTACTACTACTAGCTTCATTCTGATCATAATTAAAACCTTCTCCATGTTGAAACCAGATATAGTAATTTGCCGTGAAACCTCTATTTATTAAATGCTTCCAAACATTTTCACGATTTGCCACTTTTGAATTGCATTTCCGACAAGGACAGAACATCTTACCGCTTTCTTGGGCGAGCGGTGTGGAATCTGCTTGATGCATAAATGTCTCCAGCCCCGCAACGTATTATTTCGTCACTCTCCCGTGAGCATCTCTATGCATATACACCCACCTCCGCAACTCGAAAATATTCCCGGAGCCCGACATTTTTTTTTCTTTCACGTTTTTTTTCTTGTTGGTGTGTTTAAAATGATGTTCAAACGTCCATATTTATAGGAAATTTTCGAATCTGGTAGTTGTAATTTTGCTAGGAATTTACGACGAAATTTAGTTAGGTTGCCGAAAAAAAACGTGTTACAATTACAAAGTTGGTGGATTCAAAATTTCCTCGCTAAGTAGGCGTAAAATATTTCCTCGTAAAGTACACGCTACATTTACGTCGAGTTTACGAGGAAAGAGTATTTCCTCGTAAAAGCCACGTGACATTACATCGACATTACGACGAAATGATTTCGTCGTTATTTTACGAGGAAATAACGTTGATTTTATATTTCCTCGTAAGTTCCTCGTAAAGTCGACGTAAATTTACGAGGATTAATTTTTCTCGTTAAGTTTCATCGCTAAACTTGTGTTTTCTTGTAGTGATATATATGTATATGTTAATATCATTTAAATTTAATTATATATCATATACGATAGATAAGATTGATTGTTTTGATTTATTTACTCTAAAATGATTGCGAATAAACAAGAACGGTCGTTTGATTTATATGTACACACCAATTTATTAAATAATAGTAACTGATTTCTTATTCATTTAATATATAATTATTATTTCATAATATGCAGAAAAACATAAAATAAGTAGTATATATAAAATATTTATTCTGCACAAGTCGCATATCTTAAGTATGTATCTCTTTAATAATTTTAAATCTTAAACATTTTTTAAATCTCAAGCCAAAACAAAATAACGAAATGAGAATAAACTCAAAAATCAATATTTATAACGAGCAATAACCAAAATGAAAAAAGCGACACAAAAATGAGAAAAATATTAAAGATAGATAGGACGTGAACGTAAACTTCTCATAACCATAATTAACTTTTAAATTGCTAAATCATGATATAAAACCGAGCTGGAATAGTTTCATTGTAACCCAAATAGTAGACATGAAATTCTTCGTCCTAAACGTTAGGTTCTTATGCGATAAGTGATTTTTTTACTTAAAATATTTTAAAAATGGGATCAGATCATCAATAAACAAATTATGTAATTAAAAAAAAGTTTTAAAAAAATTTTTAAGGGCCAAAAATATTAATTCGATCAAGAATATAAATTTTATTTTTTTGTACGATATTTCTTAAATAATTTTCTTATAATTCACCATGCGCGAGGCGAATTTCTTATCGTAGTACACCTTAAATGTTATGATTCGAATCTCTTCGACCAACGATTTAAAACGAAAATTAAAAGGCACATGCGACTTATAGTAGTCGATCCGTATAAAATTTTACGTCCATTTACTTTCATTATAGAATTTCACTTTAATCTCGTTTGAAATGTCTATGAACTTTTATATTTCATGTCCTCTCGTTCTACATTAATAAAGAAAAATGACGATAAATATTAAATAAATAAAAAACGAATCCTTAAAACGTTCTGTTCAAGTCCATGTAAATTTTATCAATGATTAAATTTAACATTGGTAAAAATTCTAGGAGACAAGCTATTGCCCAGGCCTCAGGTTGCATTAAAAATGTTAAAAGATAAAAGACTATTTAAAATAAAGTTGGGAATTTGAAACATTATGAAAAGGGTCAATAAAAGAAAAGAAAACAGTACGTATATATATATATAACTTTCAAAAATTCATGAAAAGAAAACACAAGTAGATAGAGTCGAGGTAAGACATAAATAAAAACAAAAAAAAATGAATTTGACCAGCCTGATTTACTTTGGGTGATAATCTATGGTATAGGACCTTTCATCATCATCGTCCATGATTAACGTTTCTTCTTCTCTCGCTATACGTAAACATCAGTTCCAGGACAGAAAGGAGGCAGCCGTGGCGTCATCAACGAACGGATATTCCATCTCCGGCGCCGGCGAGAAGTACTGAACTCTTTGTGTGTTCGGATGAGCCCATGACGGCGACGACGAAGCATAGTGATGATGATTGTAATAGTTTCCACCAGCCGGAATTTCCGCCGCCGATGAACCACCACCGGAGGTTATTGAGTTTCTGGCGGCTGCACGCCTCTCTTCCTTCTTGAATCGGATTCCACACGCATTGCATAACGACTGCACCAAATTAAATCATATAAATAATTAGTGAAATTTAGATACATTGCTGATTTAATTTTTTTAGTCATACCATATATAGATAGATATGTTATAAGTTCGAGATTAAAATAATAAATGATAGCTATATCTTTGTAATTCTAAAAACAAATTATTTTGGCTATAAATTGAAAACAACCTAGCTGTTTTAAATATATTAACAACAAAGATTCATAAAAGAAAAAAGAATTGTAAACCGTCCATACTTTTTTACGATGTGATAAACAGAATATATAAGGAAGTTTTGCTTGCAATAGTTTTTAAAGTTTTTTTTTTTTTTTTGTAACTTTAGTTTTAAAGTTTTGAATAATCAAATTGACGCTTTTGCTTTTATCACAATCTAGATACTTTTATTATTAAATTACCTTGGGTCCTTTTGGTCCGTTTCTCCATAAAGGAGTAGAAGTTGTGTCGCAGGTAGCACAACGGCGAGGTAAGTTGTGATCACCGCCGCCCTTCTTGTACGACGTCGTTTTAGCGCTTCCTCCGTGATAGAAGTAATCACCGGTCATGTTAGAACTAGCGGAAGAATATCTCCGGTGGTCGTCGAGACGAGTGGACGGTGTTCCAAGTGAAAGAGTGCAATCAACAGAAGTTGATGAAGACGGATTGTTATAAGAATCATAATCTTGATTATTTTGGTCGTCATTTTCCAAGGAAAAAAACATGGAGAAATTAGAGTTTGTTTGGTATCCCATCATGAAATTGAAGTTTAGAATGCGAGCGAATTAGAGATGTGTGTGGTTTTTTTCTGGTTGCCTTGTGATAAGTATAAGGTACAAACTGTGACATGGCTACATATATATAGATACCCTTTGGAAACTTAACGACAAAAGGGATTGGTATGATCGAATCTATTGTAGTGAAGATTACATATTTGTTACTTTATCTAAAGAAAGCAACACTTCTTCAATGGATATTCCCAAGGGCTTTAATTAACTCAGTATTTTTTTAATCGAGTTCTTGCCCTTTTGGGTACGGAACAAACTATTCGTAACTCTGTTTTCCACGCGGCCAATATGCTACAGTGGTTACTAGTTAATCTCAAGACTCTCCAGCAATGACAATATACTATGTGTTAAGTAGTGGGAGCGCCACTTTTTTCAGTTCTTATATTCAAAACTAGATACATGTTTTGTTTAACACTCTTACCTTCTTTTTTTTTAACAACAAAACAGTTTAACACTCTTACACAGACTACCCACAGCGAGGGTGTTGAAACTTACTTTCAACATTTGAAGAGCATGCAATGGGGGTATTGAATTTATGTGTTAATCTACGTATGTTCAACGAACGTTGGAAAGTTTCAACGGTTGAAAAAAAAAAATTGTGGTTCACAGATGTCACGTGTCGTGCCGTGAGTGGGTAAGAATGGTGAGAGCGTGCACGCACGCGCGCGGAGTTACACGATTTTCCTTTTTTTTTAATTCAGGATAAGATTTAAATATTGTGTTCTTATTGGTTGTGCAGATTTCTTTTGATTTTTATCTACACCCAATAATTCGAACCCATTTATTTTATAATAAAACTATTTAAAAAAATAAAAAATAATATCAAAATTCAAGATTTTTTTTATCTATATATAGAGACTACTCTCATTTCGTTTGGATAAAAAAAAACATTATTTTTCATTATAATCAACTATTTTAATGTTTTAAACTTTTTTTTGGTTAAATGGATCTCAATAATAATACTTTCAACACCCAAAACTCTTCTAATTTTCCGTTTAACTTCCAAAATCCCAAAAATTATCAATTTCAAAACAAAACTTCCAGTCAACCCCAAAATATACCAAATTATGGTTTCCTACCAAATTTCTTCATGCCATCATTTGTTCTGAATTATCCTCCAAATTACGGATCAATGTTGCAATATTTTTCTCAAACACCTCCACTTTCTTCTATTCCAACGGGTGATAAAAATGTTCTGAGAGCAACTGAATTTCCCGAATTTTCTACCGAAATAGCTCTTGGTAGTATGAGCGGTGCTAGCGAACCCATTCCCGACGCAAATGCAGATGAATCAGCTCAAGCTCTACGTAGAAGCCCTAAGTGGACCACCGATCAAAATTTGATGCTACTTAGTGGATGGATTAAATATGGAACATATAGCATTGTTGGCAGGAACCAGAAAAGCGAAGCATACTGGAGTAAAAATTTTGAGTAGTGTAATGAGCATTGCTCATTTGATCCTCTCCGTAATGGAGCTTCATGCAGAAATCATTTCAACTATATGAATAAAAAGTTGAGCAAATGGAGTGGTGCTTAAGATAACGCTAGGCGTATGCAACAAAGCGGATGGTCGAAGAATGATGTATTGGCAAAGGCGCATGAATTATATTCAAGTGGTAAGAATGAATATTTCAATTTATTGTTGGAGTGGCTTGCTGTTCGTGATCAACTGCGTTATGGTAGTCAAGTAGGAGGAAATACTGGTTCTGCAAGTAGCGGATCTAAGAGATCCCGAGATAGTGATGCCAGTGATTCGAACTCTGTAGGATCAAACTCCGTAGGATCCAGTGCTCGTCCAATGGGGAGAGAGACAACAAAAAAAGGGCAAAGAGAAAAGCAAAGGCACAACTTTAGAAGTGGTCAAGAGTGAATTTTTTTGTAAATCAACGTCCATATGACATGGCATACTATCTAGCTGATGATATCTATCCTTCTTATCCAACTTTCGTCAAATCCATCCGACTTCCTCAAAGTGAACTGGACAAGTTATTTGCAAAATATCAAGAAGGGTGTCGGAAGGACATCGAGCATGCATTTGGAGTGTTACAGACTCGATTTAAAATCATTCGTGAACCAGCTCGCATGTGGGAGATATCAGATCTAGCTATCATTATGCGGTCATGTATCATGTTGCATAATATGATTGTTGAGGATGAACGAGATACATATTCTCATCACTGGACGGATTATGATCAATCTGAGGCAAGTGGTTCGAGTACACCACAACCATTTTCTACTGAGGTGCTACCGGCATTTGCAAATCATATGCGTGCTAGATCTGAATTACGTGATTCAAATGTACATCACGAATTGCAATCAGATCTAGTCAAACACATATGGTCAAAATTTGGAATATTTCATGGTTAAAATTTTATAAATTTATGTGTGTGCTTTAAGCGATTTATTGTTTGTGAACTGAGTCTATTGTACTAATTAAGTTATGTAATTTTATTTTATGAGTTTTGTATTGTGTGTGTTTAAAATTTCTTAATAATGTGTGTTTGTATCGTGTGTATTTGAAGTTTCTTAATCTTAGTTGTTTTAATAATATTAAGTTTTTCATTTCTGAAAATAAAATTAGGGAAATATCTAACTTAAAAATGAAGATGTTCTTAATTTTAATTTTTTTAATAATATTATTTTTTTGTATTATTAAAAACTAAGTTAAGTAAAATAATTCAAAATACATATTATAAATATTATGTTGTTTTTGTTTTTAGGTTAATTATAATCAAATTATAAATATGTATTTATTATATTGTAAAAATAAAAATATAAATTAAAAGTTGTTGGGTAGGGTGTTGAATTTTTTAAAACAAACTATTGCACAGGTTTAGAATAAAGTGAGTCTTGAATAAATGAGGTGGAAGACAGAGAATATGATGTGGAATGTTAAAAAGAGAAAAAAAGGTGTTGAATATGGGGAGGGTGTTGAAACCATTGTAGATAGCCTTATGGTAAAAAATGCTAAGTTTATATTTATCATCAACTTCTAATTCAAAGCCAATTAAAAAATATTTTCACAATTAAAATGAATGAATTATACTGATAGGCTGGAACAGAGGCTGGCGCGGGAGGGGGAGGGGAGTAGGCGAGATTTGGCCTTAGAAGAGTCGAATTGTATCCGAGGAACCGAAAAATACAAAACATTTTATATTATTTCACTATTTTCAACAATATGTTGGATTTTTATGCTTATGAATGAACATCTGATGAAACCTGAACAAGTATGCAATATTGTTTTTCTTCAACACAAACAAATAAGGGGTTTTCGCCAAAACCAACCCAAAATATTGATTTTAACCATAAAAGTAGACCACATATTCAATCAAATGCAAAACCAACTTAAAGGGATAGTAAAAGTATTATATAACCCTTATGACCAAACAAAAAAACAAGAAATTTATTTTACAATTTTGTCCTTCGTAAATCTACACGTAAAAATGAAAGTCTGCATATCTGTAGACGTCAATACAAGTCTACATCGTAATTTGATCTTATAAATTAATTTTAAAATGTAAAAAAAACAAATTTTGTGAAACTTTAAACTAATCATTAATATAACGGTTAATATGAAGTTTATAAATGAAAATTTTATATAATTGAACAATTTAAAAGAATACAAATTGATTTGGTACATGTGTTAAACAATGATTATGGTTTAGAACAAAATGTTGTAGCATGTTATGTCTTTTAAGGTTAGATTCTTAGGGTTAGATTTTAGATTGATAATTTTTTTTTGTTTTATTGATTAAAATTGCATATTAGTGTTGAGTAGTTTATATTTTGTATATATATGGATATTTGATACAATAATTGAGACTCTTTTGATTATCAAGAAAACATTTAGGGTTAGAGTTTTGTAGTATAGGGTTTCGTAGACTTACAATTCAGTCTACTGTAATTAGTGTTTTAAAAAATATCATTATTTTAAAATTTAAAGTATGAAATTATATATAATAAATATTAAAAAATAAAGAAAGAAATTTATTAATTCATATATAAATTGCTAAAACAATAAAGGAAGTAGGAAAATAAAGATATGTGTAAACTGATAAAGAAGTCTACTCTCAACAAATTTAACCTAACCAGATGTAACCAACAAAATTCTAACCTAATCAAATTTAAACCAGTCTTATCGGTGCAGACTGATAAAAAAGTCTACCCCCACCGAATTTAACATGGCCGGATTTAACCAAATTAATTTTAACCAAATTTAATTTTAGTAGGCTTCAAAAAAAATCTACAGTGTCGTAAATTTTAACCTAATTACAACTTTTGTCTCCCTATATAAATGAAATTTACACAATCTTTCTCTAAAATGGATGCACAAGTTTCTAAAATTCTCTCACTTCTCTCTAAAACTCTCTTCCATCTCTCATTTGTCTCTAAACTCTCTCATGTCTTTCTCACAATATTATCCTGTTATTTTAGGTATTATGATTCATGGTTTTCATCCTCTCCTTTAAAAAAGTAAGTTAGATCTATAGATTTTAAACGTGTGTTTTTATGCTATGTCTTTCTCACAAATATTATCTTGATTTTGTAGGATTATCATTCATGGTTTTTATCTTCTCTAAAATTGTAAGTTTTAGATCTATAGATTTTAAATTTGTATTTTTATGTTATGTCTTCCTCACAATATTATCTTGTTTTTATAGGTATTATCGTTCATGGTTTTCATCTTCTCCTCTAAAAATGTAAGTTTTAAATCTATGGATTTTAAATGTGTATTTATATGTTCATATTCAAATAAAGTTATAGATTCAAAATATGTGCATTTACTTTGTTACTATTTTATCTTACAAATTCTAGTTTTGAAGTATTTTCAGATTTAAAACTATTTTTCACATTTCAAAATGTGCAGATCTTATCAGATCTGAAAATTATTAGATAATGTAAACTTCTAATGAAGTTTTCTTATAAGCTAAAGCTAGTAGACTTCAAAAAAGTATACTAAACCACTAATTTTAAGCAGGCTTCATTGGAAGTCTACAAAAATATGACTTCAATTTTTTCTCTATGTTTTATTAATAATTTTATCTTATTTTTCAGGTATTTTCTTCCATGGTTGTTATCTCTCCATCCAGAAATTGAAGATTTACATCTATAGATTTTAAATATGTATTTTTGTACTTATATTTAAATAAAGTTACATATTCAAACTTTATGTCTTTAATTTACTACTATTTTGTCTTATAAATTCTATTTTCTAAACTTTTTTAGATTTAAACTCATTTTCATATTTTTTAATGTATGTATTTTTCACATCTATTTTTTTCTGACAGAGTAGACTTCAAAGTGAAGTCTACTTAAAAGTTAGGGCTAGTAAATATAATTTATGTGAGGACTTTTTATTAAGTCTACTTAAAATTTATGGTTTATTAGACTTTAGTTGAAGTCTACTAATATATGATTTAATTTTTTTGTCTTATGTTTTTTTCATAATTTTATCTTATTTTACATGTACTCTTTTCCAAGACTTCATTTGAGGCATCAAGATTATGAAAAATCAAACACGCTCAAGAATATTTTTTAATAAATTACTTTGTAATAATTTGTCATAATAAAATATTCATTTGTAAATAATTTTATGATGCATAATCTACAAACATTGTATTATTTTTAGTTATGTTTCACTTATATGATATTATTAATTTTTTTAGTTATCAATTTTTTCACAAGATACTCTAATCAACCAAACAATTAAAACCTTCATAAGATAAAACAATAACTAACACGCATGTGAGAAGAAAAAAATCTATACAAAATTCCTAAGAAGTTTGAAGAGTAGAATTAATCACAAAATTTTGCAATAAGTTTCAAGTGTATACTTCAAACAACAAAAAGCAGAAGCATACTACTAACACACTGTAATATAATTAAATCGTGAAAAATATGATGACTAATACACAAATGTACTTTTAATAGTATTTACGACGTAGACTGCAACATCAGTCTACATTTGTAGACTTACAAAGATGTCTACACTTATTATCTAACATATAGTCAAACCAAAAATTTGTAGTTTAGCTACTTGGAACTGTCTTGATACACAGAGGCGTACAATATGCGTCTTACATAACTCGATCAAGTTTCGCACTTGCCGATCATTTGTGACATGCATATGAGGAGTATCATGACCCATTTGCTCTAAAATTACGTCTGGTAAAGAATACGTTAACTCCACCATCTCGATTTTCTTGTCCAGATCATAATCTTCTTGTGTCATCTCAACAAGTTTGCCATGTGTACAACCATCATGCACAAGTTCACCATGAGTACAAAATAAGTGACGTCTACACTTATTAGCTAACTAGATATTAAAACCAAAATGTTGATAATTTCATAATTATAAAAGATTATCTTTTCAGAATAGTTCAAGACCATTAAGATTAACTAACACACACTGTCAAACTAAAAAAATCTTGAAAATACATTACGAATAATACACAAATCCACTTTTTATAGATTTTTCTTCGTAGACTTTAATTTGGGTTAATTTTTGCAATTGAAAAATCCACGGGTTAGTATTTGTATTTTAAAAAAAAATATGTTGTGATTTTATACTTGTAGATTTTTTTTTCAGTCTACATTTTGAAAAGATTAATTTTTGCAATTGACTAAAATTAAACCAGAATTTGACTTTCAAAAGTAGACTTCATTTACAGTCTACATTTTTTTAATTTTTTAGAATATGTTAGTTTTTGCAATTGACCAAATTTGAATTTCTACAAATAGATTAAGATAAACGTCTACGCAATTCAAAAGAAAAATTTGTGTCGTTTCAGTTTTATTGAATACCTTAGGAAACAAGTTTTACTAGTATATAATTGATGAAATGAGTTGTTACCTTTTCATGTTTGTTTCAAATAAAAGTGACAAAGGCAAACTCTAAAAGTTTAACATTCTTAAGCAAGATACAGTGAAATTTGAATGAATTTAAAGAATTCTAAGTTTAATATTTTAATGCCAGTAGATAAGCAGTGAGAATGAGAATTTATATATCTGTAGTTTTAGTGTCGGGAGAGTTGGTCAAAAGAGGCCCACGTGAATGACAGTGTCACGGTCTTCTAAGGAATTGGTCTCTCTCCGATTACGAAGCCCCTTTCACTCACTGCTCTTTTTAATCATCCGACTCGATCTTTCCGCGGACATCTAAACCAATGGAAGAGTTCAAATGGAAGAACTTTTTTTTCGAATGGAAAAACTTTTTTTTCCGAATGGAACAGTTCAAATGGTTGTATTCTTAGAGGGATAAAAATTAGTAGAATTACGAATTTTTGATTTTTATTATATATGTTGAACAAAAATTAGTTGAATTAACCCCTGTTCGGGAACGCGCTAGGCGCTAGTCGGACGGTCGGGTTGGACCTAGCGCCTAAAGAGAAAATCGGGGATTAATCGGAAATTATGCGGGGCGGAATTTTTAGATGGTTTACTATGTTATAAAACATGTTAATCTTTAATTGTGTATAACATTAATACATTTTCATGTTTAAAATTGTATAAAACACACAAATAGAATATATAAACTTAATATAGTATAATTTTCATCAAAAATTTTCATCAAAATTATGAATATAAATGATATTTATAAAATTTTAGATCAAATAAATAAATAAAAATATTATTAAAAATAAAATAAAAAAAATAAAAATAAAAAAAAAATAAAAAAAAAAATAGATTAGGCGGCCGCCTAGGCGGTCATTTAGGCGGCTAGGCGGTCATTTAGGCGGTCTAGGCGAAAAAAAATCGGATATCCGATTTTTTAAACCGATTTGGCATAAATCGGAGCAGAAAAGTGACGCGTAACGCCTAGACGGCCGAGTTTTAGAACAGGGGAATTAACCGTTCCTTTAATATTTGAGATCGCCATTTGAGTTGAAAAATGTTTTTATAAGAATCAACTAATCCACTAAAAACCTAAAAATGTGACAATATTTTGAAAAATAAATTATTATATTCAATTATGTTCAATTAATTTTACTATTTACAACCATTTGAACTCAAATATAGCTCATAGTACTTATATGAATTTTTCAGTTGGTCAGAAAACAAAAGGTGGAAAACAGTGTTGAATTGTAACCCAATTTAATAAATTCTAAAATGACGTTTTAAAATCTTAAGATTAATGGTTTATTACAATATTTCTTACACGAATCCAACTCGAATATGTGATTCATTTGCACACAGTTAATACCTTTTGGGAAATACCATGTATAATTATACTAATAGTTATATAATTTATAAAAATCACTGAAATGTCAAGTTATTTGAAGGCATTTGCATATTTCTTATAAGTATGTGTATATTTGATGTATTCAAAAATATTTCAAGAACCAGCGACCCAATTTATATATTTATTAAAAATTAATTACATTTTAAGAGAATAGAAATGGAACCATGTTCAAATGCTCTAGTTGCACGTCTTGAAAATAGCAATATCGAGACTTGTTTGTCGTTTTATAAAAGTGTCATTTTCTACTCTCGGAACTGGAAACTAGAACCAAATACTGAGCCTTCTTTAATATAAAGACTATATATGAGCTTTTGTATGTTAGAAATAAGGAGAAATAGTACTGTTTAAGCTAGGAATGAAAAAAAAAAGTGTAAAGATAAAGGGAATTGCGAAGTGAAATTCTTGGCAATGATCAAAAGCAACATCTTGTGTTCTTTCTTTGGCTTGGGGAGCGAGAGATTGATCAGTCAAAGAAGCAAACTCTAACTCGAAATATTTTTAAAGCAAAAATCAGAAAGGTACAAAACAACTGGATACACCAAACACTCAATTGCTACTTCTTTTTCTTTATTCTCTTTCCCCTATTTTGGGTTATATACTTCGTTTGTCCCTCTCCTAAAGCAGATGATGTTTTTGCCAAGATAAGAATTATATATCAACAAGAAGCCTAGAAAAAACTTAACTTGAAAGCAAAATGGCTTAGCGTAAGGTGAACTCCTGAATAATTTGTTCTACTGAAATATGGATGTATGTGTGCATATAAAAAGATAACTCTGTAATATCTTATAGATTTAACAAATAAAAACTGTCGCACAGTATTTTCATCCATTTTTCCTTTTCTTGTGGCGTACCCCAGAATATGGACTGACATATTATATACTTAATTAGTCTGAAAATGATATGATCAAATAAAGATCCAAAGAATATCAAAGATTCAATAGAGCCAAAGAGGCAGGCTTTAAGCGAACAAAGAGAATAAAATCAGAGTTGTGATTGGTGAGCTAGTTGTTTGTTCAAGAAGACTGCGGTATTATCAGAGATGTCTTTCTCTTATTTCTCTCTAACACATGCACTGTTTCATGGAACAAGAAACCTAAACTATGATTACCCCAGTACACTCTAATTGTTGGCTTTGCCAATAAAATTGATACATAATTTTATTGTGTTTTTTCACTAGACGAAACGAAACTAAGCTATATATTTTAAAGTTGCATTGTTAAAATCTTGAATAGAAGATTAGACTATGTAAGAATTATGAACCTACACGTTTTAGTTGAAACAATATGATAAACTTTTATGCAAAATAAATAGGTGCATTGTATAACTCATATGTGTACTAAATGTACTATATATATATATATATTTATTTTTTTAAATCCTTTCATGAATCAGTTATATTCCTCGTTAGGAAATCTCTTATATATTAATTGAAAAACATTACAACATTGTTTGTAACCACGTGTCACCATGAAAATGAAATTTATATTTTTTTAGAGAAATAGGTTGGTCCATCTTAACTTATACTATACATTTTATTAAACTAACTATTAAATTCATAAATAGTGTACAAAAGAATATTCTCACACTTTCTTTAAATAAAAACTACGGAATTGCTTAATATGATTAATGTATATATGACAATTAATGATTATGAATGATAAATATTTGATAATAATTTTTTCATCTTAGCTATTTTTGTTTAATTTTATATATTTAAAAGATATTAGAAAACCACATTAATCATATAATAAAAAAATAATTTTTTCTTATATGTTATATTTTGAATTTTTAAAATGACTATAAATTATTAAAAACGTTAAATGTCTCACACAAAAATTTTGTGAACAATGGTTTAATTTTTTTTGGTAATAACAAGATACAAATAATCATAAATCATATGAATATTAAGTCTCATTTACTAGACATTCACATTATATATTAATATAGTTTTAAATTAAACTATATAACATAGAAAAATACTTAAATATGTTAATTTCTAAATTTGTATTGAAAAAGTATTGAAACCTTAATATTTTAATTTTAAAATTTGCATTAAAAAATCGCACATTAGAAATTGTGTCCATAATCTCAATAATAAATATTTATATTAAAATATACTATATATCTATGTCCATGTCATTGAAATTTAGTTATATACTATATAAAATAAATAAAATGATTGTTTTGATTTATTTACCAAAAACTTATCGTAAGTAAAAAAAATGTATTATTTTGATTTATGTCTTTACTATAATTTAATTATATATATAATACGTAAATGAATACAAATAGATAATAATAAATTAAAATTAATTTTATATATAATATTTATTCCGCTCAATTGCGCGGGTCTTAAGCTAGTAAGGTAGGATATGGCTTAGCACTGCATTAGTTAATCAGGAATTATGAAAATCAATCAGAGATTTGGTTTGTGTTAATTCTCAGTTTTAGTGCTTATATATATTTATTGGTGCGTAAAAGTATAATGATTCTTCGTAACATAAGTGGTTAATGTTGCATTTTAAAAAAGTAAATAACCAGTTTGAGTCTCTATTCATGCATCTATATCTAGTCTATTAGGGTCTTATTTTTATTTACTTTTTTTTTATATCTAGTCTATTAGGGTCTTATTTTTATTTACTTTTGACAAGTCATAGTATAACCATTTAATTAATTATTCAATATGACATATTTTATTATTTACATTAATTAATCAAATATGTACTATTTCTATAAAAAAAACTTAATAATCAATAAATATATTAATAATAAAGTAATTTTAACTATATATTTAAATTTAATATTTAGTTATAAGAATCCGTTGAGAAAAAAATCTAATAAAATCCAACTAAAAATTTTAAATCTTTTTATCCAATAATGCATTAATAAATTTCGTAGTTAGTAATATTATTATTATTAATTAATTTTAATTTAAATTTATCATAGATAAAATTCGATACCATCTTTTATAAATTTAATAATTATATAAAATTGTATAAACTAGAAGTATTATATTAATTAATTATGACAATTTATATTAAATTGGTAAATTAACCTATTTTTAAAATTACTTTCATTTAAATAAAATATCATTCAACGTTAAAACGGGTTAAATTTTTTAATATATGTCATATTTTCTACACAAAGTAAAATTATGAACATATGTTAAACTTCATATATACAACTACATATTAGCTCTAGCTTGTAACCATTAAAAGAATAAGAGTAATAAGAAAGAAAAGAATGAAAGGAAAAAAAAAAGAGGAAAATATATTCCTCTCCTAATTTGATGAGGAATGATTGTAGTCTTTTATTTCTTAAAAGTTAAAGAATGTTAAGGATTCATAGGTAATAAATATTTCTTGTAAATGGTGTAAATTGTAAGGAATGGTAAGAAATAAACTATTCCCACTCATTCTCTTGAAATTAATAGCAATATATTATCTAACAATGATTATATAAAAAATAAAATAGTATATAACTAACATTTAGTTCATTTGTTATTAATAAAAATATGCTATTAACAAACTCTGAAATCTTAATAATTTATTAAAGATACTAATGAAAAAATAATTTTAAATATAAATTTAATTTTTATATTAATTATAATAGAATCTGTTGAGAAAATATAAAAAATCTTACCAGAAATTAAATTATTTTTATAAAATAATAAATTTGTTCAGTAATAAAAAAACAATTCAAAAGTCATATAATCTTCCAAACTCAAAAATAGTTATGGAATTTTCCGAATTCCTTATGACCAAATAAACATTTTTGAAAATAAATATTCTAAACTCAAAATGATAATATTTCAAATTTTACAAATGATAAAATCGATAAAAAATATGAAATGTAACAACAAAAACAAATTATTTTGTAAAATCAAAAGTGATATAATGTTTTGAAATTTTAATTTAATAAAAAAATCAGAAAAACATAATACCATAACATCCAAAAAAATGTTCTATATTGATAGAATTTATTAAAATAATTTATAAGGCAGATGATATTAAGTAGAAAATTTACTAAAATAATACGGTTATATTATTTAAACATAACAATGTATTTACTTATAAAATCCTGCAACATTAAAATATAAATTATCCTTAAAAAAATATGTTTTCTATACTATAGCTAAATCAATTTTAAATATGTAAGCTGTAGTCATTTAAAAAACATATTTTAAAGAAGATTTTCTTATTTGTAATAAAAATTAATAACAAAGTACATTGTATAAAACAAATCAGTATATATTAATAATTTCGAATAAAAAACAAACAATAAAATTAAAAAAGTTACACAATATATATTAGTAACTCTTTAATCACATTTTATAAAATTTACAAAATGAAAAAGTATCCGCACGAACTTGACGGGTCAAATTCTAGTTCATATTAAGTAAAGGTAAATCATAGTTTTTGGTTGTCCTCTTCTTTGACTTATTTTTTTTGTATGGCCACCATTTATTTCACTTAGGCTCTAAATGAAATAGAACGACAATTTTTTCGGGAATCCATCAAAAAAGTATTTTTGACAAATTCTTGATGGACATTTTTTTTTCAAATCTATTTTGTCAGAAATTTTTTTTGTCAGAATTTTGTTGAGACATCCTGATAAATTTTTGAAAGATGATTTTTCGACAAGAATTCCTAACGAAAAAGTTTGCATAAATGATCAGAAATTTTGCGACAAACTTATTTTTGTCAAAATATTTCTCTACAAACACAAGTGTTTTAGTTGGAAAAAACATGTACTATTTTGATAATAAAAACATGATATCCTCCTATGTGATGTCCATCCAGATAACATATCATATATTGAAAAATCATATATATTGTTGATACACTAAAATTGGATCTTTGTCTACTGTTAAGTTAACAGTCTGTTGTAATATCTTTAGATTCAATTTCAGATGACCAGTTCACACTTTATCTTATTAGGATCAAAATTTAGCTAAAACGAAGTGGGAGTTTTTAAATAAGTAAATAACGTAAAGAGCAAGTAACAGGATTAGGTTGTTTTGCGTTGATTTAAAGGCGCTAGTCTAGGGTTTTTTCTTCAGGTTATGAAATCGCAAACCAAGCAATTATTCAAGTCCAGTTTATAACAAGTCTAAACTCGGATCACTCTGATTGAATCAACCCACTCTCGTGGTGTTGATTCCTTTGCAAATCGGTCTTGATCCCTAAACTCTCGTTTGGATCAAGATACGATGGAAAGCCTTAGAGATCAAGTCCAATATGTTCACAATGCACCCTAATATCTACTCTCGCTGACTAGGGATGCAAGGCTCATTCAAATCATGTCAAGTTATCAATTAACGGCTAGCTAAATCGATTAACTCTAATTC
>NC_027754.1:3517336-3527666 GCF_000695525.1 Brassica oleracea var. oleracea | reverse complement strand
CCTTACAAGTAGCAATCGCTAAAATCAAAGCTCTCTCTCAGGTCTTTTCTTGCGTAAAAACTAAGGTAGGTCTAAAATAATAAATAGAAAACTATATATATAGGAGCCACAGGCGGCTAGAGGAAAGAAATAGGAAATCTAGGGCAAATCCCGAAATATTTGGAAACTTCCTTTTTTAATCTCTGTCGCTGGAGCAGGCACTCAGACTGCTCTGGTTGGCTGTTCCGCGCGAAAGACTCCAAATCATACTTTTCTCTCTTTGTTTCCTCTAGCTGGTCCATTTCTCATCCAATGCAACTCTAGACCTATTATTACTCGAAAGGGACTAAAAAGACTCGATAAAACCTTGAAAACTATTAGTAAGACATACATATAATGTGCCAAAAATACAATATATCAACTCCCCCAGACTTAGATCCTTGTTTGTCCTCAAACAAAATCAAGTACCAAGAACCGAGAGAAAGGTTTGAAAGTGTGGGAACTCGCCTATTCTCAGCAACCATGCAATAACCACGAATCTCTGAACCATATAAGCAGTTTAGCTAAAACGGCACATCCTTACCGAGAAACCCATTGACTGCTGTTCAAAACGGCTCCATACTCTGTATCTCATACCTGCCAAAGTTTAAACCTTCCAGATAAAACTCCTTATATTCAATTAAGAGTAGTGTGAGCTTCTCATCATAGGCCTTAGATAGGGTTTAAGTGGAGCTCATCAGTGTTTAGGGGTTACCAAATTTCATAGAGGATGCATGATATCGCGCAAAATTGCAAGAGAGGATAGATCCATTGATGTCCACAGCCTCTACTCGTTTTTGCATGTTATTCTTTAGGAACAGTCGCTCTGATTTGCATGGTTCTCATCTCTTTTCTTTAGAATCTTCTTCTAATTTACCAGTGGCGTCTTTCTTTAGAATCTTCTCCTTCTTCATCACCTTATTCTGAAGTACATAAAGCTAAATTTTTTTTTTTTTTTGAATAATACATAGGTGATGGTGACGAAGCAGGAGGTAAAAATTGTGATAGTGACATGCCACTGGAGTTCTTGACCTTACATTCATTCTTGGCTCTCTTCTTTTCTTAGTTAGATCATCGGCGGCGGAGCGGCTGCTCCATATGCTTCCGCCTATTCCTCAGCAGAAAATTATGTTGCATCAACGAGTGAGAGACTGTGTCGATCCTTTCCTCTCCGACCCTTTTGTACATATCTGCACATAAGATACTGAATAACAAATGCATGAGGGCGGAACAAAGGCCTTAAGGTTTTAAGGTGGGTACTAGCTAAAGATGAGCTAGCCACTCAGGATCAGCAAAATGGATAAAAAGAATAAGAAGTCCTGAGTGTTGATCACGTTAAACCCTATTTTAACGCCCATAACAAGAAGAATTGCAGTCAAGATTAAGTTCAAGTTAGATGGAGTTAAGTCTTTCCAGAGTAACCTCGACAAGCTGAAAGCTTTTGGAGAACAAGATGATGTAATGTCAGGGTGTTATGGATCCACATGTGCGTCTGTTGCTTCTGCTAAGGTCACTGAATAAGATGAATTAGAGCACGAGGGTGGTTAATACACATCATAGAATAAGGTCCTGATTTCCACAAAGTTTGGACTGGCTCGATCTTAACAAACTGACTCGATAAAAACATCAAAGCGGACTGAATCTAAAACATAAAACCCAAAGGTAAACGATTAGTAGCAGATAAACGCCTCCCCCAGACTTACTTCTCACCATCCCTGGTGAGAAAATAATTCAAGGAAAGACTAAAATAATAAACAAGTGCAGGAAACAGAAACAGGAAAAGAAATAGTTCAAACGTATATAACAATGGAGATAAAACTAGGAGACTGCCTAGTCAGTATCATCGCTCTCTGACTGGACCGCGAAACGCCTGTTCCTTCGGCGTGGAGTGGCCCATGGAGTCTCTTCGTCACCCCTTGCAGTTCCTGCCGGCTCCTTCCCTGGACGATGACTGAACGATGTAGACTGGTCTTAACGAGGTTCAGCTGTGCTCAGAGCTCCCATGCATCCTCCAGTGATTGCCTTCAGTATCCTCTTCATGAGGCTGTTGTTCTTGCGCTGAGAATCTACCATCCAGCGACGGTATGTGGCGTCATCTGAGTTGTCATCAAGGGGGGCCAGGTCATATGCATTGTCGCCTCCATCTGTGCGGACAAACACAACATCGTCCATAGTGTCGTCACGGTAAGATGACTTTGGGTCGGCGCAGAGATACTGAGCATCAGGGACGAAGCAGATGTTGGTCACGTCACTTAGCGCGGTGATGTTCGGTTGAGGCAGCTTGCAGTAGAGGTTTTTTCCCGTCCTGACTGAGGAAACTGTAGGTGGTCTCGTCGCGGAGAATCTGGCAGTTGATCAGGTAAGGGATATCAATGAATGCCGCTGTCTCGTTACACTGATAGACGCTGAGATCAAGCTCTTAGTGGCGGAAGAGAGGAGTAAGCAAACTCCCAGAACGGTCTTTCTTCAAAGAACCCTTAACCACTCTGGCTTTCTTGTCCACAAACATCTGAACAAGCAAACAACAGGGACTGGTTGTCATTGGTGCGGTCGGAATCCCAATGGCGGAGGATTTGAGCTCGTCCTCAACACCGGCACATAGCATCTGCAACTCTCCCCGTGTCACCTTTGACGTCTGGTCCTTTGTGAAGAGCAGATTGCTCAGGACCTTAGCAGTAATTCGCAGAACATGGTTACTGATGTGAGACTGACTGGCTGATCGGGATTTGAAATCCCCAGAAGCGATGAATTTCCAGAATGCTTGCTCTGGGATAAACTTCCTTGGGAAGGACGTCTGAGTGTACTCCTCGGACATCTCATAAATCTCAGTCAGGTCTCCAAACTGATGGAGTGCTTAACACCACTCGCAAAGAAAGTGAAAGAGGCTTCCTCAAAGATCGGGAAACCGGCCCTCATGAAAGTTAGCTCCGCGGTGGCGAGGACTTGCCTCACCAAATCAGGGTACAGTGGGTGAGTTCTGTGACAGAGATCATCTACTCCCAACACTTGGAGAACCGCATGTAAATCCTCTTGGAGGCCTTGGTCGCTCAAAGCCCGGCGTCGACGAAACGGGTGGGGAAGATGTTGGTATTGAGCAGAGTGTTGTAGCGGTGTGAGGCTTCCTTATCCCATCTTGTCTCCGAGGACTTAGGGATGTTCGGGTATGTGATGGAGATCTCAGTTCCCTCTTCTCGTGGCCATGGATAGGTTGGGGGAACAGTGTAATCCTCCGGTTCACCCCGAGCGTATGGTGGCTTGATCCTGGATGCTGCCTTGGTTCGCTTGGGAGCCATCTGCAAAACAAAACCAAAGGAAAAAGTTAATACCATTCGATTGGGTTTAGTAGGAAGAGTTAGAAGCTTTTGCGATTTAATTGCTCTTTCCAAACTATCCCAAAACCCAATGTAGAGAGTTCAAGCGATTGATAACGGTAAACCAAATACAATCATTTTAGAAGTCTAGGTACTTAGATCAACTTGCCAATCAAAAATCGATTCAATGGTTCCCAAAATCCATATCTTAGCAATCGATGTATGTGTAATTTAAAAACGTTGGCTAAAGGTGATGACTTTCCATCGAACCTAATCGATTTAACCATTCTCGTCTCTACTTCTATTAACCATCCTAGCAGCAAAAGGAGAGGTCGATTTTGGTTTTGATAAACCCTAAAATCGATCTATTCAAGCGCAAAAAATGAGAAGAGAAAGAGATTTTTAGGCCGAGAATCACAGTGTGATTTCGCCTCTTACCGTTCGATTGGTGATGGTAGAGTCCTGTAAATTAGCCAACCAGTTCGAAACCAAGCAAGTAGAAACCGAAAGAAGTTGAAAGAGTTTTAAGTTTTTAAAGGAGAGGGGAGAGGGGCAATGGGGGCGGTTTTTGTTGAAGTGGGAAAGAGATGGGGAAAGTTCCCTTTTTATAGGCCCACTTCGTGCCCCAATTCCTATTTCCTAGGGTTTCCCTCTACTTTACAAAATTAATTCAAATCTAATAAAATCCCTCTTTTTTTTTTTGGTCCCGAGGAACTAACCTGAGCGGAGCAGCTGCTCCGAAAAATCGGAGACTGTTCCAGTTTAGTAACTTTTTTTTTTTTTTTTTTATTTTATCCTGCAAGTAAGTAAAAAGAAACACAAAAACGAAATCTAAAAAAAATATTTACACTCACCAGTGGGTTGCCTCCCACCGAGCGCTTGGTTTAAGTCACTAACTTGACTTAGTTGGCCTATTAGGCTAAGGGAGGATCGCTGAGGGGAATTTCTTCACCCTCTGCGATTGTTGTCTCAGCAAGGTATGGCTTTATGCGTTGGCCATTGACAACAAATTCTTCCCCTTTCGTGTTCAGCAACACAACAGCTCCGTGGGGGCGGACCTCTATAATGGTGAATGGTCCGGACCACCTAGATCGCAGCTTTCCAATCGTAGCCTTGAGTTGAAACAATCGTAGCCTTGAGTTGAACAGGAGCACCTGATCCTTAGGTTGGAAGCTACAGTTGATGATCCTCTTGTCATGGTAAGCCTTCGTTCTCTCCTTGTAGATCTTAGAGCTTTCATAGGCGAGATGCCTAATTTCCTCCAGTTCGTGAATCTGCATGGATCGTCTCTCTGCTGCTGGTTTGATGTCGAAGTTGAGTAGTTTCACAGCCCAAGCTACCTTATACTCCAACTCAACCGGAAGGTGACAAGCTTTACCGTACACCATATTTTAAGGGGTGGTCCCGATTGGTGTTTTGTAAGCTGTTCTGTAAGCCCAGAGAGCGTTATCTAGCTTGAGCGACCAATCCTTTCAACCTGTGTTAACTGTTTTCTACAGGATGCTCTTGATCTCTCTGTTTGAAACTTCCACTTGGCCACTAGTTTGAGGGTGATATGGTGTGGCTACCTTGTGTTGCACGCCGTTCTTCTTCAATAGACCTGCAAAGATCTTGTAGATGAAGTGACTACCCCCATCACTGATGACTACGCGTGGTACCCCAAATCTTGGAAAGATTATGGTTTTGAACATCTTAGTTACCACCCTTGCGTCGTTTGTGGGACTGGCAATCGCCTCCACCCACTTAGAAACGTAGTCAACTGCTACCAAGATGTACTCGTTCTTGAAGGATGGTGGGAATGGTCCCATGAAGTCGATTTCCCAACAATCGAATACTTAAACCTCCAAGATGAATTTCTGAGGCATCTAATTCCGTTTACTGATATTCCCTTGTCGCTGGCATGAGTCGCATCTAGAGATGTAGGAATGGGCATCTTGGAACATTGTTGACCACCAAAAACCGGCTTGAAGGATCTTAGACACGGTTTTAAATGTCGCAAAGTGCCCTGCATAAGAGGAACCATGACAGTGATAGAGGATCCCTGGAATCTCAGACTCGGATACGCATCGTCGGAATACTCCATCCTTGCAACTATGGTACATATAGGGTTCATCCCAATAGTAATGTCTTGCTCCTCTTAGAAATTTCCGTTTATCATTGCCAGTGAATTTGACAGGTTCTTTATCAGCAGCCAGATAGTTGGCGATCTCAGCAAACCATGGAAGATTGGGATGTTGCTTTTTGATTGCACAGACAAGGTGTTCCAGAACGCTGGAGCAAACTGGACGGAGCGGTTATTCTGTGACGCTTCCCAGACTGATCAAGTAGGCATGCTCGACTGGAAGGTTGTCATCAAGTGTTGTATCTTCATCTATCTTCATTCTGGAGAGGTGATCTGCAACGCCATTCTCAATGCCCTTTTTGTCTTTGATTTCTAGGTCAAATTCCTGGAGTAATAAGATCTATCGGAGTAGCCTTAATTTCGCATCTTTCTTCGTTAGCAAATACCTCAATGCTGCATGATCTGTGTGCACTATCACCTTAGATCCAACTAGGTAAGATCTGAACTTTTCAAAGGCGTAGACAATTGCTAGAAGTTCCTTTTCTGTAGTCGCATAGCGACATTGTGCTTCATCTAATGTCCTGCTCGCGTAATAGATCACGTGAAGCTTCTTGTCTTTTCGTTGTCCTAGCACAGCTCCAACTGCAAAATCGCTTGCGTCTGTCATGATCTCGAATGGGAGCTCCCAATCTGGTGGTTGCACGATGGGTGAGCTGACTAGAGCTCCTATGATCGTGTGGAAAGCTGACAAACAATCGCAGTCGAACTCAATTCTTGTCTCCTTGCAAAGCAGGCGAGTGAGTGGTCTCGCGATTCTGGAGAAGTCCTTGATGAATCTTCTGCAAAAGCCATCGATTCATCTCTTTCTTAACAACATCTTTTAGATTTGGGTTTAACCGCCTCTGATGTTCTACATAAGTCATCGATTCATCTTCTAGGTGTATTCTATGCATGCATAAATCAGGTGAAATACCGGGAATATCAGCTAACGAATATCCTATTGCGGTATTTTCTCAATTCACCCAATAGTTTAGCAGTTTCCACATTATTAAGCTCAGAGTTCACGATGACAGGGTATGTTGAATTAGGTCCAAGAAACGCATACCTGAGTCCTGCTGGAAAGGACTTTAATTCGATCTTTGGAGCTTTGAGTTCGCTCCATGAATCATCGAGCTGGCTGGTTGGTTTTTTAGGAGCAGTTGCTCCTTCTGGTGAAATCTGATTGCTCGTTTCCCCCAGACTTAGAAAAGAGACCGTCTTCTCGATGCTTTCGCACGAGTCTAGCATCTTTTCGTATCCGTTAGCATCAACGTTGCACGTGTTCTGCTCAGACTCTACTCGTATCAGGGCTACTTCCAAAGGATCATCTGCGAGGATTTCTTCGATCATCCCTTATTGAGGGGTCAAGGCGGCATTCTCGTCGCTAATCGTTAAGTTCTGACCATCTAGCATAGGTCGTTTGAGAAGCTCATCCATCTCGAACTTCATCACAATATCTCCTAGTTGGAGATCAATCCTCCAGTTGCGGACATCAATGATTGCACCAGCTGCGCACAGGAAAGGTCAGCCCAGAATGAGAGGGTCTTTTGGTTCATCTTCGAGCTCTAGAACCACGAAGTCTGCCAGAACAGTGGTGTCACCAATTTGAACTTGTAGATCTTCAAGAACACCTACTGGCAACTTGACTAATCTGTCTACGAATACCAAAGAAATCCTGGTTGGCTTGAAGTTGGTTAGTCCCATGCGTTTTGCAACTGAGTGAGGCATGAGATTCACACTGGTACCCAGATCGCATAAAGAACAAGCGAAGACTGTCTTTCCAATCTGAACAGATAGGACAAATTTTTCAGGATCTTCCAATTTCCTGATTGTTTTGTTTTGAAGGACTGCGCTGCATTCTGCGCTGCATTCTTTCGAGACCATCATGATGTCGCTGTCTGCAGAAGTCTTCCCGGAGATCAGCCCTTTCACAAGACTACGCATTGAAGGAATCATTTGAATAGCATCCATGAGAGAGAACTTGACATTCAACTCTTCAAGCATCTTTTTGCACTTCATCTCTTCGCAATCCTTGCGTGATTTCTTAGCAGTGACTGGGTAGGGAACTTTTGGAATGTAGACGCGAGTAGGAACAGATTGATCTTGCGTCGTGGGAGCTATTGGTTAGATCGTCATCGTGGACATCCTCAAGCGAATGTGGTTCTCCCTCTTTCCGTTTTCCCTTCTCTTGAGCAGTGAGTTTCTTGGGGACATGATCTGATAGATGTCTTCCACTTCTCAGCTCGACTGCGTTACAGTCCTTGGGATTCTTGTATGTTTTCCCTGGGAGTGTTCCCTGTTGCCTTTTTGTTGTTTCAGCAGTTTGAGCAATCTGAACGTCCATCTGCCTTATGTGGCTTGCTACAACATCGTATTTGGAATTCAATTTTGTGAACATGTTGTCCATCCGAGTGTTTATCTCGGTTGTAACATGATTCAGTGCTTTTCCTTGAATATGTTGACCTTGCAGAAGTTGCTGCATCATTCCCTTTAGCTCATCAGGCGGACCGCTCGCGGTTGCAGGAGCAGCCTGTGGATTACTCTGCCGGTTCTGAGATTGATTCTGAGCCTGGCTGAGGATGAACATCTTCCCATTCTGATTCTGATTCTGGAAGTATGACTTCTGATATCCAGTGTTTTGGAACTAATTTCCCTGAGATTTGTCGTTGGGGTTGTCTGGATTAGTCTTGTATGAGAACAGATGCGGGTTGTTCCTCACATTAGGGTTTGGATGGTAATTCTTGAACTGCCAACCCTTCCCATTAACGTAACTGACCTCTTGCTGATCTTCTTCCGATGTTTCAGTTTCTGCTGTAGCATCTGTAGTACCTGGTTCCAGATTGGTTTCTTCCGTGACATAGATCTGATTCTGATTGTTCTTGAGCAGCAGATCGACCTTAGCGGCGAGGTCATCAATCTTCCTAGTGTCCATGTTGTTCACCTTCTTGGAATGGTCAGTCTCCTTGTTTTTGTTGGACGAACTAGCTGCCATGTTCTCTATTAGCGCGTGAGCTCCTTCTGTGGTTTGAGTCATGAAATCTCCGTTGCTCGCTGCTTTTAGAGCATTGCGGAACTCCCATTCCACACCATCGTAGAAGATTCCTAGAACATGGTCATCGTCGAACCCGTGATGAAGACACTCTCTGAGGGTATCATTGAACGTTCCCAAGCTTCGTTGAAAGGTTCATTAGCGAGTTGCTTGAAGGAGGAGATTTTGTTCCTTAGGGCAGCTGTTTTGGCTTTCGTGTAGAAGTGTCCCAATAAAGCTGCTCTAACCTGTTCCCAAGAAGTTAGGGAACCTGTAGGTAATGACTTAAGCCATCGTGAAGCTTTGTCTGCTAGAGAGAATGGGAACAACATGCATTTGATGTAGTCGGGTGGGACGCCGTTTGCACGAGTGAAACTGCATATTTCTTCAAAAGCTTCAATGTGTTCCAATGGTATCTCAGCTGACAGTCCATGAAACATCTTTCTCTGGACAAGATTGATCATGCCGGGTTTTATCTCAAAGTCTGCCCTTTGACATGGTGCTGGGGCGATAGCAGAGCGCGTAGCAGGGATGTTACGCGGTAGGTTTCTCTCACCAATTGGGACAGGTGGTTCCCGCTGTGTAGTCAGTTGCTGCGCTGCGATTTTTTTCTGTAACTCTTGCATCTGTTGCATCTGTTGCATAGAGCCATTTGTTTTGGAGTGCCGAAGTCGGCCATTGTTGCAGTGATTGATTTTTGTTGACGGTTGGTTCTTTCTAAGCTTGCGAGTTCCTGATTTGTAAGCGAAATTAAGTCCCCTTGTGTATTGCTCCAAGTATGTCGACTGGTCATGCACCTGGGTCATTAACTGCAAAAAGGATTAAACAAGTCAGAAGTTTTAGAATAAGTAAATAACCGAAAAATAAAGGTAAAAAGCTGGTCCCTGGCAACGGCGCCAAAACTTGATACACTAAAATTGGATATTTGTCTACTTTCAAGTTAACAGTGTAGTTATAATATCATTAGATTCAATTCCAGAGGACCAGTTCACACTTTATCTTATTAGGATCAAAATTTAGCTAAAACGAAGTGGGGTTTTTTAAAGAAGTAAATAACGTAAAGAGCAAGTAACATGATTAGGTTGTTTTGCATTGATTCAAAGGCGCTAGTCTAGGATTTCTTCTTCAGGTTATGAAATCGCAAACCAAGCAATTATTCAAGTCCAATTTATAACAAGTCTAAACTCGGATCCCTCTGATTGAATCAACCCACTCTCGTGGTGTTGATTCCTTTGCGAATCGGTCCTGATGCCTAAACTCTCGTTTGGATCAAGATACGATGGCAAGCCTTAGAGATCAAGTCCGATATGGTCACAATGCACCCTAATATCTACTCTCGCTGACTAGGGATGCAAGGCTCATTCAAATCGTGTCAAGTTATCAATTAACGGCTAGCTAAATCGATTAACCCTAATTCATGCACTGAGTGATCGGTTCAATGCAAGCAACAAAAATAGATATGAATGTAGACAATCTCAAGATGACTTATTTATGCGTAGCTCATGTGGGAACCGGAATTCACACCGTCGAGATTTGTTAATCGGAGGAAAGCCAAGTTAACCTAGCCTTCCCTGAAGGTCCTGGTTATCTGCTGGACCACGCACAACACACTCAATATGAAAGAGTCGAAAGTAATAAATCGTAAAAAAGCGAAAAGAGAACAAAGAGGTCTTATTTTCGAATTCGTGTTTGAGCGTGAACAACAGGTAAGATCCTAGGCCACCAGAGCTGTCGGTACGTTCGCTAGTCTAGCCACCTAAGTTCTAACCTAGTCGAGTCGCAGCTCGATAGTAAAAACGGGAAAATGCCTAAATTGCTCTAAGAATTAAGTTTGCTCTGAGAAAGCTCTCCCTTGCTCCTCGCCTTAAGCCC
>NC_027754.1:3506685-3516898 GCF_000695525.1 Brassica oleracea var. oleracea | reverse complement strand
CCCATGGGCGAGGTGACCTCGGTGCGGGTCGTCCTCGCCCAAGGGCGAGGTGACCTCGGTTGAGACGGTCCTCGCTTACGATCGAGACCTCATCCAGACTGATCCTCTTCTCGACATTCCTCGGTTCGCATCCGCGAAAAACTGTCTTTTACTTGATTAATCGTTTTCTGGGAATGTCTAGTTTTCAAGGATCGATCGAGAGTTTGTTTTCCGGGAACTTTCAGGCATTGATTCCGTCGTGACCGGTTTTGACCCCAACAGCTCACGAATCCAAAACCCTAGAACCCTAAACTAACTCGGAGACTACTAAGACATGACACAAGAACAGAGAAGCATGATTTCTGAATAATACTGCATATAATAGATCAAAGAAATCAGAGGGTTCATGATAATCTTCCCTATGAGATAGATGAGGCCTTCTCCCTTACAAGTAGCAATCGCTAAAATCAAAGCTCTCTCTCAGGTCTTTTCTTGCGTAAAAACTAAGGTAGGTCTAAAATAATAAATAGGAAACTATATATATAGGAGCCACATGCGGTTAGAGGAAAGAAATAGGAAATCTAGGGCAAATTCTGAAATATTTGGAAACTTCCTTTTTTTTATCTCTGTCGCTGGAGCAGGCACTCAGGCTGCTCCGGTTGGTTGTTCCACGCGAAAGACTCCAAATCATACTTTTCTCTCTTTGTTTCCTCTAGCTGGTCCATTTCCCATCATATGTAACTCTAGACCTGTTATGACTCGAAAGAAACTAAAAAAACTTGATAAAACCTTGAAAACTATTAGTAAGACATACATATAATGTGCCAAAAACACAATATATCAATTGTCTACATAAGTACTGTTCGCATCTGAAAAGTTTCTTTGCACGAAACATCATATGTAAGAAAAACGTGCTTCTGTAGTAATTCGAACTTATATACCAATGGTTGCAAAAACACATCAAGTGATCTCTTAAGATGCTCTAACACATGAACAAAAATGGAGAAGAACAAAAACTTATCTTGCATATACAAATATGGCAATATATTGTAAGTTGTCACAATTAGTGGCCGCAATAAATATTTATTTTTATGCTTTTCATATGGGTTGAAACCAACAATACAGTCTACAGTAGACATTTCTTCTCTCATACACACATTTTGGTTATTTTGATTGGAAATTCTTCCGAACTTCTGCATCTGAAGGATGTGTAATCTCATAATCTGATGAATGCTCCGCATGTCATGTCATTGGTCATGTTGTGTGTTCTGCTAATATAGTCTTTTAAACCTTTCTTTCAAAGAAAAATAGCACATCCATTTATATGGAATTGGAACTCTTATGCTTGTCTCTAGATACGAGGTTGTTGATAAAATTTACATCTCATCTGGCCTCATATGCTCCCCTGTAAAAAAAAAAATTATCGATGCATACATTGATCACTTGATACGGTAAACTAAACACCAACTACCAGTTTCTAAATTTCATAGTATGAACCATATGCAAAATTATCCTCACATAAAATATTTTTCAGAAAATCAAAAATTGCATCCACGCATTCCTCAACCAAATTATCAAATATGTTCACCAACACGATTTTTTTATCCGTCCTGTATAATACCTTATCCAACATTCAAGCAACAAAAATAAAGGAAAAACAAAGAGAATGACAGCCAAATAGCCAACAACAACAAAACAAAGCAAAAGATAAACAGAACATCCCTCAAAAGGTTCAAGATCCGATTGGGTTCGGCTATCTTTTCCTTTTTTGTTTAAATACGTTTTTTTTTAATCATGGAGTTTGACCGGTTGACTTTCTAGATAACTTACCGTCCACTTTTTACTCCACATGTGTTTTGAGGAATGGAACCAGTAATCTTTCAGCCATTTGTCGTTAATGGACCTACTCACTATAGAATAAGGCCTATTCTTATTATTAATGGGCCTAATTTTATAAGAAGAAGGCCCATACAGTTTCATTGCAAATTTTCTTGTCCGTCTGCACTTGCCAATCTCCGTCGGTGGTCCCCGGTGGAAGAGAACGTCGACGATAGCGTCGGCGTGCCTGGTAAGAAGTAAGAATGTTAATGGAATCATACATTCACGTGGGTAGTGTTCGAGTCTCATTCTGATTTTAATAATCTTTCAAGCTCTGTTGTGTGATTCGAGTTAACAGAAAATGGGACTGTTAAGCATCATTCGGAAAATCAAGAAGAAGGAGAAGGAGATGCGTATTCTCATGGTGTATGTCACAGTAACAATCTTGTAAACTCTCCTCTGATCTATATATACACATTTCTCTAACTTGATGATTTGGTATTGTGTTTGTAGTGGACTCGATAACTCTGGGAAGACGACGATTGTTCTGAAAATGAACGGAGAAGACACAAGCGTGATCAGTCCAACTCTTGGCTTCAACATCAAAACCATTATTTACCAAAAGTCAACTCCTTTTTCACAACTGCTTGTAGTTTTCATGGTTTTGGTCGAGGAATAGATCATCAAACATGTTATGGGCAATGTGCTTGTAGGTATACGCTGAATATATGGGATGTGGGAGGGCAAAAGACTATAAGATCTTACTGGAGGAACTACTTTGAGCAGACTGATGGGTTGGTTTGGGTTGTGGATAGCTCTGATCTTAGGAGGCTTGATGATTGCAAGATGGAGCTTGACAATCTCTTGAAGGAAGAGGTATGAGACTTTGCAATGTGATGCTTGGTTGCTATTTTTGATGATGATGATCTATTTACAAATGGTGGAATGAGTGTTGGATACTGATCTTGGTGGTTTTAATGGGCAGAGGCTTGCTGGGTCATCTTTGCTGATACTAGCAAATAAGCAGGATATTCAAGGTGCTCTTACACCTGAAGAGATTGGCAAAGTAAGTGTTTTGAAACTCTTATGTGTATATAGTAATTGTTATTGTGTTTTATCTCTTTGTCTTGAAAGGTTCTATCTATCTAGATTTCAGTGAGGCTTAGTCGGTTAAATGAGATATGTGTGAAAGGGTTAATCTTTGTTTCTTTTTTCGAATGAATGTAAAATTTATTCAGACAAAAAACTTTTTTACTTCTAATTTTGATTTGTGTAAAAAACCAAAGAATAAATGAAAAAATCAATCTCAGTCATATGAGCCTTGAATCTAAGGAGGTACTTTACTTAGTTTCAGTGAGGATTAGTGGGTGAAGTGAGATATGTTTGTGTTGTACTTTGTGCTAAACAGAGTTTCATCTTCTTGCTTGTGCAGGTGCTAAACTTAGAGTCCATGGATAAGAGCAGGCACTGGAAAATCGTGGGTTGCAGCGCATACACAGGTGAAGGATTGTTGGAAGGATTCGATTGGTTGGTTCAAGACATTGCCTCCAGAATTTACATGCTTGATTAATTTTTGTGCTCCTCAAGTACCGAAGATTCACTTTTCCAGACACACCACATATAGAACCTGTCTATTTATTACCACTGTCTTGATTCTACTCAAGAGACTTCATATCTCCCCATATTAGCTTTTCTTTCGGTTTTAATTGTACCAAATGATTCTACAAACATACATATACGTTTGAAGACAAAATCTTCTAATCTTGTTTGATTCAAAGTGACTTAACAACAAAAATGATGTTTCATACATCCAAGTACAACTTATTACTGATAAGCAAATTCCAAATCTATCACCAAAATTCTCCGTAAAGGAGAATGGTAATAAGCATAGAAAAAGAAGGAAAGATCATTTCGACTTCTTTCCAACCTTCTTCTTAACAACTTCGTCGACATACATGATGCCTTTTCCCTTGTAAACTTCAGGAGGTTTGCAACTCCTGACTGTGGCAGCAAACTGGTGCACCCTGTCCTTGTCGATTCCAGTGCAGCAAACCACATTGTTCTTGAAACAGAAGACACGAACAGCAGGAGGAACCGCGAGTTCGACTTCGTGACTGTAACCCAGCTTAAGGTATAAGAAACGCCCTGCTTCCTCAGCTCTGGCTTTGTATCCAACTCCAACAATCTTCAAGAACCTAAAGAATTTTGCCTCCATCTTCCCGTTTTTTTGCCTACAGATGAGAGCTTGCCACAAGAAGTACCTGTCTATCTTAACTTGTCTGAATCGCCAAGTGTTTTTTTTTTAAGAAAAAAGGGTTTTACAATTAGAAAACAAAAGGGTGCTTAGATCAACTCTCATAGACAAAGAAAGGCAGCAACTTCCGTCTCTCTAGCCCTCAATCACACAAAGAATCGAAGTTGTCTAAACATGTCGAAGGAAGTATTATTTCATTCACAAATCATTCAAGAGACGTGGAAACAAGTGATGAGCTAACCAGGAAATACGTCTAACAGTTTCCGTGCAATATTATTACGACAAGAGTAAAAAATGCAAAACAATCCAATTAACCCAATTCACATGAACACAGTTAGTTCTCCTCATTTGCAACTAGTTCAATGCAGTAGCAAGAGGAGAAAAAGGGGAGAGATCCACACAAGGAACAGTACCCTTGGCACTAAACATGCTCAAAAGAAAGTATTATTTGGTTCATATATATTTATCACAAACCATCCAGGAGACGTGGAAACAAGCGATGAGTTAACAAGTAAATACGTCGAACACTTTCCGTGCAATATTACTATAAGAGAACAAATGCAAATCAAACACACTAATCCCATTCAAAAGAACACATCTACTTCTCCCCCAATCTAATCGATATCGAAATCAAAATGAGAAAGAAGCACAAAAGATTTGCAAATGGTTCATTGCACTAGACAAGAGGAGAAGAAAATAGCGAGGGATCCCTATAGAAGAACAATATGTACCTTGATTTCCGGCGAAAAGAAAAGAGGGTATTGCGACGGTTCGCCGGCGGATAAAGATCACTCCCCAACTCCCTCTTTATTGAGAAGCAGATAAAATGGAAGATGTTTTTTTAGGCGTGAAGAAACGACACGCTGTTTTGTTTGACATTGAGTGCTTAAGAAGCCCATTTGGCTATTTTATAAAGCCTAAAAGACTGCTTGCTTCCTCGCCGCTCCCCTTTGTGATTTTGTTTCTTTGCGAGGCAGATAAAACATTTTTTAGCCGTTAAGAACGACACGCTGTTTGCTTCACATCGAATACTTATGAAGCCCATTTGGGCTAAGTCATAAAGCCCAAAAAGCCTTTTAAGTTGTATTCTTGCTCCCTTCTCATCACCTTTTGAAGTTCCAAGCTTTTCTTTGACCGGAGGAGAGCCTCTCAGCAATGGCGGATTCGATTTTCAGAAAGCTAAGAGACGGAGGCGAAGAAGGCGAGCTCGCGCCAGCTCTCACCATAGAGGAAACTGTAGTTTCACCTTTCGCCCTCGACGTCTCCTGCTATCTCCTCGCGAATCTATCTTCATCAATCCTGGCTGGAAAATCCAAGTCGGAGTACATCCTCGAAACACTAAAATTCAATCTCTTTTTCCTTCACTATCGTGTTTTCATAAAATCTTCGTTGCTATGCAGAGGCCTCGTGCTGGTCACATTCTCTCGGAGCCCTTCCTTCTATTTGCAGTTCTTGAAGCAAAAAGGAATCGTTGTCTCTTCATCCTCTAAATGGTGAGTTTGATACTATCTGTTGATAATTGTTTAAGGCTGTCTAATCATTGGTTTTTGGTTTTTGGTTTTTGGTTTCTGAAGGATTCGTGTTCTGGATTGTTACACCGATCCACTAGGCTGGATTGATCAACCTTCCACTGGTGTTACTGAAGGTCCAAGTTTAGTTAAGTTAAATAAGTGTGTTAGTGACTTGAAGAGACTTTTCTCTTCAGTCATTGATGCAGGGAGAGGTAACTTTTTTGCATCATGTTTTTCAATTTAGAGGATGATTTGAGGTTAAAGTTGATTCCTTTTTGCTGTAGAGATGGTTGGAGATGGGAAGACACGTTTCTCTGTTGCCATTGATTCGGTAAGCAAATCCTCTCTTTGGAGTTTTAGATATGAGATTAACGATGATATATATTTTTGGTTGAATCAGGTGAATGAGCTGCTAAGACATTCATCCATGCCATTAGTTTCTGGTCTTTTAACAGATCTTCGAAGCCACGGTATATTTACATTCTTTGCTACCTGAACCTGAGCACTCACCATTTTGTTAGCTTTTATTCCTTCTTAAGTTGAATTTTGTTTGGTGTAGCACAAGTTTCCAGTTTGTTTTGGTCGTTGAACACTGACCTTCACCAAGAGAAGGTCACCAATGCGCTTGAATATATATCCACCATGAAAGCCAACTTAGAACCTTTTTGTCCATCTCCCGATGGGAAAAGGAATGCTTTGGAAAACCTCTTCTTGGCTCATCAGGATTTCGGTAAAGGACGGTTCCATGTCCGGTTTAAGCTTAGAAAGGGACGTGTCAGAGTAATGGTGAGTGTTCTCTCTTGCTCCATTCTCTATACCCTATATTAGAGTATCATATTTGAGTTAACAACCCTTGTAACGCTTTGCCTTACAGTCTGAAGAGTATCATGTTGATCAAACGGGCATAAACCTTTCACCCATTTCCTCCGCTGAATCTGTTATTGCAGCCACCAAAAGCCTTATACCTAAGGCAAGTTATCTTGTTCTTTCTTAGTTTCTTCTTATCTCTTTGCTGTTAAGCTGTGTGGTCTCAGGTTAGTGGTCCTTTTGGTTCAGGTTCATTTCAATCTACAGTTGTCTGAGAAAGAACGTGTTGAGAAAGAAAAAGTTGTCCTTCCCTTTGAGCACCAAGGTGAGTTCGTTCATCACAGCCAAGATAATTTTAAGCTCATTAATGTCTGACATCTTGTGGATAAAAACATTTTTGATGTGATTATGTTCTACAGATCATGGAAAATCGACAGAGATCTATGATGGGCGGAGAACTCTTGCGGATGGCAAGACCGAGGCAACGCCATTGTCTTCAGGAGAGTTGCAGGCCGATGTGGTTTCATCTGGTAAGGGTGGAGAGATTATATATTTCAGAGATTCAGACGATGAGCATCCAGATTCTGATGAGGACCCTGATGATGATTTGGACATTTAATTGCTCTTGTAAGAACCAGAGAGTGTGTTTTGGTTTTTGTAAGTTACTTTGGATTATAATCGCTGGGATCTTAATTGTTTAGATTTATCCAACTTTGTATACTAGATAGCAGATTTGTAACACTTGAAGGATTTTTTTCATTGTGTTATTGTTGCATTATCAACACAAATTTAGTTTAGATAGAAATCATCTTGTACTAAATCAAATAACTTCAGTTGCAATGGTAAGGGTTTAATAATTCAGTTTGGAAAATGAATCGTATTTTATAAATTTGTTTTGAGTTCACAATTTTTAAAGGTGCCAAGAAAGATGCTTTGACATGTAGTTTTTGTGGTGAGAAACACAATGGAATATGATTCATGTACGTCGAATAATAGACATGTTTATTGCTTGTAAAGCCATATATATATATTTACACAAATAAAGTCACAACAACAACAGTGGATGGGCTGGTTCCTTAAAGCATCAGCATATGAGCGAACTCATCAAATCTTAAAACTCCATCAGCGTTAAGATCATAAGCTTTGATCATGACAATGCAATTATCAGTCGTTCTTGACTCACCAAGCTTCATCAGCATCGTCTTCAAGCTTCTTGGAGTAATAAAAAAGAGCATGAAACTTATCAAACGTGAGAGATTGAGAAAACAAATAGTATTACTCTTTAGATCTGTAGTAAAGTAAAGATATAATATCAGTTACAGTTTACAGTTTTCATCCTCTATGTTTAAAACACGTTTTTTCTTTTATTTATTTTGTTTAAATATAGGAAGTTTGTTGATTGCACATGGTTTCTTATCAGTGATAATATGCATGTGGTCTTTTTCACTCGTGTAACCATATGAAATATGAAGCTGTCTGGTCTGATGTGTTTAACTTGGCTGTCTTTCTCTTTTTTTTTTTGAAAAAACTTGCTTTCTCATATCTCAATATACTTTGATTTGGTGGTTCTTATCAGTCCGATCTCAAATCAATATCTCACGTTCGATTAGTTTCATGCTCTTTTTGACTTGGCTGTCTTTCTTTTTTTTTTTTTTGAAAGAACTTGTTGTCTGATCTTTCTGTGGCTTTTCTCCTCAAAGGTCAGTGGAGTTTAGAGACAAGCATTTGATTTGAGATAGGACTGATAAGAACCATCATCTCTTGAAAGATGTGTTAATTTCGTTTACAATAAGCCTATACTAGTTAAGGTAAAGAGATTCATTGGTACGGCAGGAAGATCTTATCTGGTTCCTTTTGTTGCTGTTATGTAAAGATCTGACTAAGAAGCTCAACTTGAATCTAGTTGTCGTATTATCTGATTTCACATGCTCAGCTTGTGTCTTGAAATGTGTATTTCATGGTCCAATAATGTGTTACACATGTATAGTGTATGATACATCATTCTACTAAAAAACATCTGTGATATATTGATATATACTAAAAACTAGATACTTATCTCAAGAGTTGGCATCACAAGATTATACTAAGTACTTTGCAACTTAGAGACCTTAAGAACATAGCTAGCTGGCTGTGTTGTTGTTTTTGATCAGGCTCTCCTGTGTCTGTTGATAGATTTATTATAGATCTAACTCTTGTAACTAACTCTCGAATCACTCTTTGTATTATGAATATGGAAGTACTTGATTACAGAATGTCTACGATCTCATGACGATCGTTCCGTGACTCATATCGTCAACAAAATACAAACCAAATCAAGCATGAAGAAAATACAACAACTTCTAAATGTATTTATATGATTTATTTTAGTGATCCTTCAGGTAAAGACTGACTACGCTAGAGTCTTTACTCCCTTCTCCACTTGCGACAACTCCTCCACGTCATCCTCCAAGTTGCTCTTCTCGAAATCTCCCTCCAAATTTGAATATAACTGTTCCTCCACTTCTCTAACTCCTCCACGTTTTCCCTTCCTCACATAAGCCTTCCTATACTTATCAATACTTCCCCCTTTAAAACCAAGCTTGTCCTCAGGCTTAAAGAAAGGGAAGACCTTCACAAACTCATCAAACAACATCCAAGAATTATCATGCGAAGGACTCTCACTCCACTGAATCAACAGCTCCAGAGCGCCAGTATTATCGTAACGCTTTGCCAATACATCCACCTGTTGCAATGGAGACTCCAACTCTTCAAGACACACCAGTGGCAAAGGATTCACCACAACTCCCGAACCAACCACAGCTTTAAGCTGTGAGACATGAAAAACAGGGTGAATCTTTGAAGAAGAAGGCAAGGTTAGTTTGTAAGCCGCCTTGTCAACACGTGCCACTACTGCAAAAGGTCCAAATAACTTAGCCGCAAGCTTCTGGCAAACTTTCCTCTGAACCGACTGTTGTATATACGGCTTAAGCTTCAAATAAACCTGAGATCCCACCTCAAACTCGACATCACGACGATGGCGATCCGCTGACTTCTTCATTAACTGCTGGGCACGCTCCAAGTTCAACTTAATATCCTTCAACATCAAGTCCCTCTCCCTCAACGATACCTCCAACTCAAAATTCTTAGTGGAACCCTCTTCAAATCGAACCAAAGCAGGAGGCTCTCGACCATATAACACTTGAAACGGTGTGATATATACGAAGTATTGTACCAAATCTTGGCCCAATTCAGAAAGCGATACCAAGTACGAGGGTGTTGTGAGACAAAACACCTCAAGTATGTTTCTAAGCAATGGTTCAATACCTTCTAGGCAACGGTTCAATACCTCTGATTGACCATTAGTTTGGGGATGAAATGCGGTACTGTATTTCAACTGGGTTTCAGCCAAACGAAATGTTTCCATCCAAAATGTACTGATAAAAATTCGATCTCTATCAGACACAATACTCTTGGGAAAACCATGAAGACGAACAACTCCCTCAATAAACTTCTGAGCCACCTCCACTGTCGAGAAAGGATGCTTCAACGCCATAAAATGACCATACTTGCTGAGTCTATCTACCACCACCAGAATAACCACTACAAGAAATATGAGTATTAGTAGCAGTTCGCGGTAGCACGAATTCACAAACTGCCACCGAAAGTCCCAAAATCTTAGCACTACTCTATTATAGCACTAAGTTTGCGTTAAGATAAAATTTCATTAAGCAGGAAAGCAAAAATCATTATTATAGCTGAAAAAATATTTTGGAGCCAACACTTAGTCAATTTTTGGGTTTCCTTTACATTTTTGTGTTAAAAAAAAAATAGGTTTCTTATCTCTTTGATAAAAAAAAAAAAAAAA
>NC_027754.1:3493507-3505376 GCF_000695525.1 Brassica oleracea var. oleracea | reverse complement strand
AAGTTTGGCGTAGTCAAACCTTAAACTCCTAAACTTTGCTCCAAACCCTAAACCCCAAAACTTAACCTTAAACTATAGACATATATCATAACCCAAATTAGTCATATACACTAAACTCTAACTAAAAATCTTAAAATTTTAAATGTATATCATACCACAGATCATATACCCTAAATCATACTTATATCATAAACTCACATCTTTAATCTCTAATTTTAAATATAAAAATAATATAAGTAGTTGTTAAAAAAAAAAAATTTATATAACCAGTTGTTAGAAAAGTTAAATTTTAAAATCTTAACCTCATACTTATATAGCTAAACTCTGAATCCATACTCCAAATTTCAAACCATATATAATAAACATAACCTTTAAACTTTAAATTTTAATATTTTAGTTCACATTTAATCATATACTTCATTCTAAATCTTAACCCTAAACCCTAAACCAAATACCTCATATTAACATATATCATAATACATTAAATCTTAATTTTTAAATAAATTATATTCATACAAGAAAAACATACTACTCCAAACTAACAACATTTCACATTATACATTTACAAAATAAAATTAAACCACCAAATAATAAACCAAAAAATACAATCTAATCTTTTCAGTCAAACCCTAAACCATATATATATATATCATACCCCAACCAAATACCTCAACATATAATATTAATTAATAAATTTTTAAAACTAAACCGTAAAATATTGATTATAAAATCTTCGTTTTATTCAAACATCAATTTTAAAAAGTTATAAACCAAAAGTCATCAAAATGTTGAAAATAGAACAACAAAAGATAAAAACAAAGAGGAATTCTATTGGATAACTAATAAATAAAAAGGAAAATTACAGGCCAATCCGCTCTCATCACGCGGATCACTCTCTGAGCCGTAGGATACAAATAGATCAATGGATGAGATTTTCTTATTTTCTTTTTTCTTTTTCTTTTTTTCTCTATCTCTCTTTCTCGCTCTTATCTTCACAGATCTTTTTTTTAGATCTCTCCACCTTCGACAAATCTCTTTTATTTTACAGATCTCTTTTTCTTAATCATCTCATACACACACATCACTGTCTTACTCTCCTAACCTCACTCACACACGATTCATCTCACAGACATCTCTCTGTTTCACTCTCATAATCTCTCTGTCTCACGCACGACACATCCCCAACCATCTTCTTCAGAAAGCGACGGTGGAGGCGCCAAAGCAATGGTGGAAGCTGCGGCAGACTCGTCTCTGGTCAAGCACTGCGTTGGCTTCACCTCCTCACCACCACCGCAGGTCAACTCACTTCACCTTCCTCTTATCTGCTCTCTTGTTCATCTTCTTATATATTTATGATTGATTTTGTTTTGTTTACAGATTTATTAAGGAGCAAGGGAAGGAGAAGCAGTGGTGTGACATAGCGGCGTTTCCGGATCAAGCGTGGTGCGGCGGTGAGGTGGTGGTCGTGCGGTGGAGATGCGAGCATCATGGTCGGCGGAGACTGAAGAAGAATGTAGTTTGGTGGCCGTATTAGGTTTAGTTAGGGTTAATTAGTTAACCAATTTGTAATTCTAAACCAATTTGTAATTGTACCATTTTGTAATTGTAAACCATGTAAACCAAAATTCAATTTATGAAAATACCAATTTATTGTTACAAAAAAACAATTTATTATTTTTCATTAACTAAACCGATTTAATTATAAATTAATCTATAATGTGTTTTTATAAAAAGAAATTAAATGTATATTCTGGATAATTTTTTTATAAATAAATATATATATTCAGTGGCACTGAAAATGTGTTATTAAAAATAATGTTGCAACATGACCAAAATGCCATAGAAATCTACGTAATAGCAAGAAAAATGTGTTATAAAATATGTTATTATAGGAAGAAATTAACGTTACAACATCTGTATTATTTATAGCACACGGAAAACGTTACGATAGATGGGGGTCTATTATAGCTGCGGCTGTCACGGCGTTCTTCGAAACGCTACGAAAACGATATGATAGCGTTTTTCGGGTGCTACTAATGCCGATTTTTCTTGTAGTGAACGTTGAATCCCTGAGACGTTGGCAACCCTTCAATGAAGTCAAACGTTATATCATCCCACACACGATCAGGCAAGGGCAAAGGCTGTAAAAGTCCCGCATGTGATAGTGTAGAGTTCTTATGGGTTTGACAAACAGAGCATTCTGACACATACTGCTGAATACGTTTGTAAATTCCCTCCCAATAAAATGATTGTTGCACTCTCTTCAGTGTTTTCAACACACCTGAATGTCCTCACAACTTAGAATCATGACACTCGCTCAAGATAATAGGAATAAACCACGACCCCTTCGGTATCATCAACCTACGCTTATACCATAATCACCCCTCCAAAATCTGATAGTTAGGATTACTCAATTCCCCCTTCTTACACTTCTGAAGTAGGCTCTGAATCTACTCATCAGTCTCAATCTCCTTATACACATCCTGTAGCTGTAAGATCGACGGAACAGTTAATGCCAGCAATTGAGAACTAGCCATTCGAACAGGTGATTCCAACCAACGAGACAATCCATCTGCTGCCTTGTTCTCGCAACCTGGCTTGTATACTATCTCAAAATCAAATCCCAGCAACTTGACTAACCACTTCTGATATTCCATGTTAACCTCGTTCTGCTCTAAAAGAAATTTCAAACTCCTCTGATCAGTATGCACCAAAAACTTCCTGCCAAGCAAATAATGTTTCCATTTCTGCACAGCCATCACTACCGCCATTAATTCCCTTTCGTAGGCCGGCTTCAACTGCTCTCTCGGTGTTAAAGCGTGACTGAAGAAAGCTATGGGGTTCTTATCTTGCATCAGTACCGCCCCCACACAAAAACCCGAAGCACCTGATTCGATAATGAATGGTTTATCAAACGCAGGAAGAGCCAACACCGGAGTAGTCACCATTGCAGTCTTCAAACGTTCAAAGGCCCTCTGTGCTTCAGCTTGCCACAGAAAGTGCTCCTTCTTCAACAAGTTGGCTAATGGTTTATCAATCACTCCATAATCTCGTACAAACCTACGGTAATAACCCGTAAGGCCCAAAAACCCTCTGAGTTGCTTAACCATAGTAGGAGTAGGCCACACTCGCATAGCTTCTGTCTTCAAACTATCTGTAGCCACGCCTTTAGTTGAAATAATGTGCCCCAAATACTCAACTTGAGCCATCCCAATCACACTTTTTTTTTTATTCGCAAGCAATTGCTGCTCTCTAAACACCTGCAGAACCAATTTGAGATGCTCCACATGTGCTTCCATCGATCTACTAAACACCAATATGTCATCGAAGAAGACCGAAACAAACTCCCTCAGAAACGGTTTAAACAGTTGATTCATCAGCCCTTGGAAAGTAGCTGGAGCATTAGTTAAGCCGAAAGGCATGACTAAAAACTCATAGTGGCCTTCCAAATTACGAAAAGCTGTTTCAGCTACATCTTCCTCCTTCATATGTATCTGATGGTACCCAGAACGGAGATCAAGCTTTCAAAAGACCGAGGCTCCATGTAACTCATCCAGAAGTTGGTCTATCACCGGAATGGGAAATTTATCTAGAACTGTTGCACGGTTGAGAGCTCTATAGTCCACACAGAAGCGATGGGAATTGTCTTTCTTCTTCACTAAGATCATTGGACTGGAAAATGGACTGTTGCTCGGCCTGATGATACCTGCCCCCAACATATCAGCCACCATCTTCTCCATAACCACTTTAGTAGCATGCGGGTATCTATAAGGTCAAACTGAAACAGTATTCACACCAGGCGCCAAAATTATCGAGTGTTCTTTACCACGAACTGGTGGTAAGCCCTGTGGTAAAGCAAAGACGTCAGACCACTCCTGTAGAAATTTTTGAACCTCCAATGGTATAACGGAACTCATTGATGCCAAGTTAGAGCCAATGTTAAAACGTTCACTCTGATTAACACCGGAATAACTAGCATGATTCAATGACTTAAGGGATAAACGTGGACAATGTAAGCTCATGTCTCCAACCAAAGTCACTTTCTCCCCACCATAAACAAAAGAGAGGACCTGCTCCTTCCAATCCACCTCACATTTGCCTAAAGTTTCAAGCCATTGAATACCCAGGATAACATCAACTGATCCCAACTCTAGGGAGATGAAGTATGATGTGAAGTTAGTTGAACAGAGCTGGAAAGGAACCGCAGTGCAGACTCCGTAACCATTAACAATCACTCCATTTCCTAACAGCACATCCAGGCTACTAGCAGCACAAACTTTCAGTTGTAGCCTCTTCACAACCTCTGGTGAAATAAAGTTGTGGGATGCTCCACTGTTGAGCATGACTATCATCTCCTCATTCCCTATTAACCCTCGTAGCTTTGTTGTTTTAGGAGACTCAATTCCCAAATAAGCGTTGAGAGAAAGGGTTCGCATCTCTGAAGTAAAAGCTCGTATTTCCTCATGAATTTTGACTTCAGAATCTTACACCAACTCCACTTCAAATCCGTTGATTACGTTGAGAATACGAAACTCACGCTTTGGACACAATGCCTCATGAGCCTTCGACCATTTATCTCCACATTTAAAACAAAGGCCCTGTCGTCGCATAGAGTCCAGTTCCGCATCAGAATGGTGCTGTCTAGGTCTTTGAAAAGGCTTAGACGGTGGAATGTTCTCCTTTTGTGTTTTTGGATCCAGCACCACTGTCTTCTGATTATTGTTGTAATACCCCACATTACGAACGTTGTTATTGACCACCGCTTTCTATTGTTTTGTTTCCACCTTAGGTGCAGCACCCAAGACCTTACAAAACGAACTAGACTCCATCTTCATCACCGCAGCAATGTAATTCGAAAGATCTTGAGGTTCCTTCATTCGAATCACCTCCTTCATCTCTTGACTCAACCGAATATAGAAAATCCTCTCCAAATGGTGATCATCTAACCCCGGAACTTTAGCAGAAAGATCCTCAAACTCAGAGACATACTCAGCCACTGTCCCAGTCTGACGAATCGAGAATAAACGCGTGCTAGGCTCATCTTCAATGGACTCTGAAAATCTCACAAACATCCGTTGTTTAAACTCTCTCCAATCCATAAAACCACCTCGACGCATCACCCAAGCATACCACTTCTTCAACGCGCCTCTCAATGATAATGGTACCAAATCCAATCTCGATTCTTCATCATAGCACCCCAATTCAAAGAAATATTCGACATCAACCATCCATTATCCGACTCCAGTACAATCACAACTCGGCATCTCAATCTTTTTCAACATATTCTCTCGATTATCTAGATTCAACAGATCTCTCCGATAACCTAGTGAAGGATCTTCCTGAAACCTGTCAAAATTTGAGTTCCATACCTGAGAACGAGATGACGATAGCATCACCGGATCTCGGAGCGGAGTTTGATTCGGAGAAGAATCAATAACCGGTTGCTTCCCTAACGCCTTAAGCACCGCCGCGAACTTCGTGTCAAGCTTCAGATCCATCGATGAAAGCTTCATATCCAACGAATCGACTCTCGATTCCAATGAATCGAATCTCTTATCCTTCGCTTCCGCATCCTTCGATAATCGATCATAAGCTCCCATCAAAAACTTCAACTGACCTTGTACCTTCGAAGAAACTTCCGTCAACATCTCAGAATCTTCAGATTTCGCTGCCGAATACATCGTTGTTCACCGCGTTTGATCCGATCCTAGTTTCACCGCACCAATGATAGATTTATTATAGATCTAACTCTTGTAACTAACTCTGGAATCACTCTTTGTATTATGTATATGGAAGTACATGATTGCAGAATGTCTACGATCTCATGACGATCGCTCCGTGACTCATATCGTCAACAGAATACAAACCAAATCAAGCATGAAGAAAATACAACAACTTCTAAATGTATTTATATGATTTATTTGAGTGATCCTTCAGGTAAAGACTTTGACTACGCTAGAGTCTTTACTCCCTTCTCCACTTCCTCCATGTCATCCTCCAAGTTGCTCTTCTCGAAATCTCCCTCCAAATTTGAATATAACTGTTCATCCACTTCTCTAATTCTTCCACGTTTTCTCTTCCTCTCATAAGCCTTCCTATACTTATCATCTGTTCTCTTTGTTTTCTCGTTAGCTTCTTCCTCTTCTGTATTCTATCTCTGCATCAGATTTTGAAAAACCAGTGGGATAGGTTCTGCTTCCTTTTTTACAGACTCCATTCTAGATAATAGAGCCTCTTAATCAGCGTGGATGTTGTTTCTTGTTTTTTTTTTTATCTAAGCCACACAATATATGATACAGTTAGCACAATGAATTAACTAATGGTAATGAATGACTCACCAAGAAGCTTTGAAATTAATACGACAACACTCTCACCTTTGTAGCCCTTTGGTGAATTGAAGTCTACAGCTTGTTTGACTCAGCAAATTGGCTCTTCTAGGCAATTTTGTCCATCGCTTGGTGAGTAAGCCCATAAAGAGTCATCACATCAGTGATCTCTACATACTGATTAGTTGTGATGATGTTATCTGCACTAAACCCAAAGGAAGCCTTGTAAGCTTCTAACTCCTCTATGTATTGCCTTGTCTGCCTGTTGTGGTTCCCATTCCCATAACCATTCGTCGGGTACACATATGAATCCTTGGACACATCTGAAATTCAAACATAGTATATCCTTCCATATTTCTTGACACTAGATAGAGACATTTTTGGATTAATCACAAAACAAAGAGTTATGCATCTATACTAGCTTGGTTTATGGCATCTTTGGATAATAATTTACAAACCCTGATCACATGAGAGACTTATATCACAAATGCATCTCTGTCAGATATATGTTCTGCTGTCAAATACATGCCTGGTTCTTTGATTCCTTGCAAGACACTCCAGTGAATATACCCACATACAAACATTTTTTGGTATATATAACTATAACATATCATGTGTATTTAATTCCCAAATGAATAATTTTTTTTCCAAGTTTAACATCAGAAATTATCATAATCAATATGTACTCAAGGGAGTATTATTCAAAGACAAGCTGGCATGCTTTTGATCCTTTGGTTGCATATTCTAGCTTGTTAAAATTTCATTCTTCTCTCCAGATACATATGAGAATGGGGCCATCTTTAAAAAAATCACGTTTTCTAGAACGCATTTTTCGGTTGTATTTTTTTTATTTGTACCTTTGTAATTTCTCAGTTTGAAAATGCCAAACATTTCCCAATGCTATAGTCAACATTGGGGAACAAAGCATTGTTAGTTCAAGTGATCCATCCAGTTTAAACTATATTAAACATAATGTTACAATTCCAACTTAAGAATATGATATTTTGGAGTGCATTTGAGTATGAAGCTTTGTAGATTCCATCACAATGAAAAATCATTTAACCATAGATTAAATCTAAAGTGGATTCAAACTAACTGAATCTGGTTAGATAGATAGTCATCTAGAGTTAACAACTAGTATAGTTGTATAACATTATGAATATATTAAAAGGCAATTTCAGTGCCAAAATAGGGGAAAGGGATTCTGAAATTTTGAAATCACCAACTACATATTCATACATGAAAAGCAATGAATAAGTAACAACTTTATATTTAAAAATTACATCATTTTTTTTTTCATTTTTAGAAGGTAGCATTATATCTTTTGCAATAAGATTTTTGAATGGTAAGCCAAAAGATGAAAAGCAAACTTTAGGATGGGCGAACAATATCTATTATGTCAGTCCATCATATGTTTTTATTATTTATTGCATAATGTGTTACTTCAAATTGCTTTATACATGAGGGTGCAAACATCACTTACATGTCGATCATTTGTGAAGTCTTAAGAAAATTGTTATAAATTGCTTGATCGATAATTTTTAATTTTATTTATTTTAGTTTAGATTTAAAATAAAAAAATTAATCTAGAACCATTTAATATTACTTGCCAAATAATCTAAATTATATTACAAATAATTATTTATAGTAACCAATTGTTGAAATTATAAAAAGAATAATAACGTTCGATCAATTCTTTTTTATATTTATAAACTAAATAATATAATAGACAAAACTTTTATAATTTTTAATTATTTTAATTAGATCTAAAACAAAAGGTAAGTCAAAACTAATTATTATCACTTGTCAAATAACCTAAATGATATTACAAATAATAATTTATGGTAGTAAATTTTTCAAAATTATAGAAAGTGTAATAATTTTGATCAATTCTTCTTATATTTATATACTAAATAAAATAATGAATATAAATTTATTTATAGAAATCGATATAATGATTTCATATTCATATAAAAAATATAGTGTATCTGTAATAATTATTAATCACTTATAGTGTCCATATGCTTTATAAATAATTAGGCTTTGAAGATTGGACGGATTATATTTAACGGAATATGTGAGAACTTTGAATTAAAATTGTTTTGCATTTAAGTCAAATAATATAGTGAATAAGGTAATGTTATGATTGAAAAGAGTTATAAGATGGATTTTTGGTTCATTGATTGTATGGTTTGTATTATTATTTAGAGAGAAAATAAATATTTGGCAAAAAAATAAGTAAAAAATTAGGAAGACATTAGCAAAAAATAAATAAAAAACGAAATGATAACAAGAAAAATAAGATGCCAAAAGAAGATGCATAAAGAGAGGTTAATGTGATAATTACATATATAATTCATCAGGTTCTTGTCAACTCATATAGATTGCACACATAAGGTTAAACAATCGAGATATAAGCATCACCTACATTTTTATAACCCTTATAGTCCATAATGTTTTTCGAATTCAAAGACAAGCTGACATGCTTTTGATCCGTTGGCTGCGTATTCTAGCTTGTTAAATTTCATTCTTCTTTCCAGATACATATGAGAATGGGGCGATCTTTAAACAAGTCACGTTTCTAGAACACATTTTTCCGTTGTATTTTTTTTATTTGTATCTTTGTAATTTCTCAATTTGAAGATGTCTATATGCTATAGTCAACATTGGGGAACAAAGCATTCTTAGTTCAAGCGATCCATCAATTTTAAAAGATATTAGACATAATGTTACAATTCCAACTTAAGAATATGATACTTTGGAGTGCATTTGAGTATGAAGCTTTGTAGATTCCGTCACAATGAAAAATTATTTAACCATAAATTAAATCTAAAATTGATTCAAACTAACTGAATCTGGTTAGATAGATAGTCATCTAGAGTTAACAACTAGTATAGTTGTATAACATTATGAATATATCAAAAGGAAATTTCAGTGCCAAAATAGGAGAAAGGGATTCTGAAATTTTGAAATCACCAACTACATATTCATACATACATATTCATACATGAAAAGCAATGAATAAGTAACTACTTTATATATTAAAAAAATTACATCATTTTTTTTTCATTTTCAGAAGGTAGCATTATGTCTTTTGCAATAAGATTTTTGAATGGTAAGCCAAGAGATAAAAAATTTAACTTTAGAATGGTCGAACCAAATCAATTATGTCTGTCCATCATATGTTTTTCTTATTTAGTGCATAATGTTTTACTTCAAATTGTTTGTTCCATATACATGAGGGTGCAAACATCTCTTTGCTAGATGAGTTATCTAGATGCAAGCCAAGAAATCATAGCTTCACATGTTATAAAGTGGTTCATCTTACACTCAAAGAAAAGCGCTTTAGTCATTGAGCATGACATTATGATGGTGACCTATAGGACGGACCGAATAATTACATTGAAAGAGAACCAAGTGTCGACTATTCACACTCTAGCACCGTCGTCCATTGGAATGAACACATTCTTTTTGGTAATCTAACGCTCTTTGTTATCATAAAGAATCTCTCTGTAGACCCCGAATTGACTTGTTGTCTTTGTAGAACTTGAATATCACATGCAAAATTTCATCCTTTGAGGATTCTGATTAGAAAGCCATGACCTTTTTTCAAGAATTAAAAAGACTAGTAGAGAGACTCGAAAGAGCAAGACTAATTTTGTTTAGAAAAACTATTTACGTTTAGTTGGTTTATATGGTTTAAAAGTTTGTACTTCCCATTATTTAAGCATTTAGATATTGGTTTTGTTCTTACGTATTTTCTTTTTTTGAAAGACTTCCACATATCTTCTTTTTTGAAAGACTTACACATATCTTCGTGCATACCATATATCATAGATCACATATTCAATTATACTAAGACACAACCTCTTACATCAAAAAACCATTAATTTATGCATTTTAAGGTCTCCATCGATACATTATGAAGCTGGAACTCCTTAAATCATGCCTTCGCGCTCTAAATAGAAAACATTGTGTGAAAATCACAAAGAAAACTTTGCTTTTTATTATATGGAAAATAGAATCAAGTCATTTTAACTCCCAACTCTGGAGAAAATTTGAGGCTGAATATGTGGCATCAAATAGTTGGTACCATATGGCTAGAGATGAAAAGAAATTTCTTTTGTTTAGGATCACATGATTAAGACATAAACTAGTGTGGAATGGACTCCTAACTCGGAGCCACAAACACAGTGGCAGCGAATCACTTTCGTTTCTTAAAGTGCATTCCCATAAAATGGTGATAATTGTTAAAAAGAAAATGTTTGATGATTATCTATTAGAGGAGATAAGGATGATGTCATATTTTGTCTTTTTCTTCTAAGTCGGTCACGTGGACCGACCTTGGATCACTATAAATAGTGGTCTCTTCTTCTTGTACGATAAGATAAGTTGAATGAAAAAGTCTTTCAACTCATAACTCTCTCTTTATTACCACTCAGAAATAAATCAATCTATAATAATAAATATAAACTAAACCTCAGCTTTTATTATACAACATGTTATCAGCACGAGGCTCTGACCAACTGAGGTTTATTAATCCGAAAGTTCTTAAACCAGCCGAGGTAATGTTTAAATTTATGTATTCCAATATATTTAATTTATTTAAATTTTATTATTATTTCGGAGTGAGAGGCTGGACCTTCTCCGTTTATTTCTCGGGATGATAGGTGTTGCCTTCCCCGACTGATCGTTATGGTAGGCTATGCCTTCACGATCAGAGAAACACGTGGTAGGCTTTGCCTCCATGAATAAAAAAAATGTCAAAAATGGTAGACTAAGTCTCCTCGGACCTTGAAATAAGTAAAAGTCAAAATGGTAGACCATATCTCCTCGGACTTTAAAAAATGATCAATATGGTAGTCTATGACTCCTCAGATCATGTGGTAGGCTGAGCCTCCCGATTTTATTTATGTTATTTAAATTTCTGTTTAGCCCATCAAGCTCGTCCCACTGGATATGCTTCATTTCCATAAGCGAATGTTGCATCATCCAGTTATGATAATAGGAGAGGACGAGGTCGTGGACGTGGTGGAAACCGTTATCATGGTCGTGGAAGAGGACGAGGAAGAAGATTACGTCCATATGATGAAATAAATAATAAAGACTTCCACGAAAATGAAAGGAATGAAAAGGGCCAGAATGATAAAAGGCAAACGGGAAAAGTTTGCTACAGATGCACTTTGCATTAAGTCCGAGAGGAAACATATATTGGAAGAGTTAAGAATGTTATCCTCTGGACTATATTGTACGAAAATAACCATGATTGAGCCCTATGCCGTGGTAAACATGAAGTTTACTGATACATTTAAAATATGGCATGAGAGGCTAGGACATCCTGGTTCAGTCATGATGAGAAAGATAGTGCAAAATTCGAATGGCCATCCGTTGAAAAATGGAAAATTTTTGCAAACGGGCGAGTTTATATGTAATGCATGTTCTCAAGGAAAACTTATAACTTGGCCATCACCAGCAAAAGTAGGCAATGAATCACCAATGTTTTTGGAAAGAATACATGGTGATATATGTGGGCCGATCCACCC
>NC_027754.1:3492834-3493138 GCF_000695525.1 Brassica oleracea var. oleracea | reverse complement strand
CAAGCCTTTGATGATTATTGTATGTCAATGGAGATTGATGTGGAGCATCCAGTTCCCCATGTGCATACACAAAATGGCATGGCCGAGTCATTGATAAAACGGCTGCAGTTGATTGCAAGACCGTTGTCTTGAGAACGAAGCTCCCAATTTCTGTATGGGGTCATGCTATATTGCATGCAGCTGCACTGGTTCGGTTAAGACCGAGTGCATATCATAAGTACTCCCCATTACAATTGGCATCTGGGCAAGAGCCAGATGTATCCCATCTCCGTGTCTTTGGGTGTGTGGTCTATGTTCCGATAGC
>NC_027754.1:3492558-3492712 GCF_000695525.1 Brassica oleracea var. oleracea | reverse complement strand
ATGTTTACGGCACGATTTGTCGATTGCCATTTTAATGAGGATGAATTCCAGCGTTAGGGGGTGGAATTAATAGAATTCCTAAAGAGATTAGTTGGTGTACACCGTCGTTGTTACACCTTGATCCCCCTACGAATCAAAGAGAACTGGAAGTTCA
>NC_027754.1:3492255-3492439 GCF_000695525.1 Brassica oleracea var. oleracea | reverse complement strand
GTTCCTAAAGAACAAACTGATGGAAATAAAATGAATGAACCTAGGGTCCAGTTAAAGAGGGGGAGGCCAGCGGGTTCTAAAGATAAAAATCCCCTAAAGAAAAAGAAATTGGATGAACAAAGTAAGGTTCTAGAAGAACCTGATATTGAAAGATGTCTGAAAGAAGACATAAATAGAAAGGTTC
>NC_027754.1:3472739-3491123 GCF_000695525.1 Brassica oleracea var. oleracea | reverse complement strand
GCATATTTATATGGATTGTTGGATAACGATATATATATGAAACTCCCGGAGGGATTGAAAATGCCTGAAGCATTGAAAGAAAAATCATGGGAGATTTGTTTGGTCAAGTTACAGCGATCACTTTACGGATTAAAGCAATCCGGACGCATGTGGTACAATCGCTTAAGTGAATATCTTTTAAGTAAAGGATATGTGAATAATGCGATATGTCCATGCGTTTTTATAAAGAAATCGTCATCTGGTTTTGTGATCATTGCTGTATATGTAGATTACCTGAACATAATTGGAACTCAAAAGGAGGTTGATGATGCTCGAACTCATATGAAAGAGGAGTTCGAAATGAAAGATCTCGGCAAGACAAAGTTTTGTCTTGGGCTCCAGATAGAGCATCTCCGAGAAGGGATATTTGTGCATCAATCAAACTATACGAAAAGGTTATTGAAACGCTTTCATATGGACAAAGCGACTCCTTTGAGTACTCCAATGATTGGTAGTTCTCTCAATGTTGAGAGTGATCCTTTTAGGCCCTGCGAAGATAGCGAGAAGATATTAGGTCCAGAAGTACCTTATATGAGTGCTATCGGTGAGCTGTTATATCTTGCAAACTGTACCAGACCAAATATAGCTTTTGCTACTAATCTACTGGCGAGATATAGTTCTGCTCCTACTCGCAGGCACTGAGACGGAATAAAGCATGTATTCCGTTATCTCCAAGGTACAGTTGATTTAGGGCTAATGTATTTTAGAAAACCCGAGTTTGGTATGGTTGGTTTTGCAGATGCAGAATACTTATCAGATCCTTATAAGGCTCGATCGCAAACCGGCTATGTTTTTACAATTGGTGAAACCGCGATCTCTTGGCGGTCCCAGAAACAAACTCTGGTTGCGACTTCTTCGAATCATGCAGAAACTATTGCGCTTCACGAAGCATGTCGAGAATGTGTGTGGCTTCGATCAATGAGTCACCACATACAAGAATCAAGCGGAATAGTCAATGAGAAAGAGCCGACGAAAATATTTGAAGATAATTCAGCTTGTGTTGCTCAACTCAAGGAAGGCTACATTAAGAACGACAGAACAAAACACATTCCTCCAAGATTTTTCTCATACGTAAGGGAGCTCGAGAAAAATAAAGAAGTGGACATTGAATATGTACGGTCATGCGACAGTCCGGCTAATTTGTTCACAAAAGCTCTTCCGACTGCAACATTCCGAAAACACGTTTACGGTATCGGAATGCGGCATTTGCATGACCTGTGACGAGAAAGTTAAGTCCACTATTTTCAGGAGGAAATTACGGTAGTGTACTCTTTTTTCCTTGTCATGGTTTTTGTCCCAATGAGTTTTTCCATGACTAGATTTTTAACGAGACACTACATAGTACAAAATAGATAATCAAGAGGGAGTGTTAAAAAGAAAATGTGTAATGATTATCTATTAGAGGAAATAAAGATGATGTCATATTTTATCTTTTTCTTCTAAGTCGGTCACGTGAACCGACCTTTGATCACTATAAATAGTGGTCTCTTCTTCTTGTACGATAAGATAAGTTGAATGAAAAAGTCTTTCAACTCATAACTCTCTCTTTATTACCACTCAGAAATAAATCAATCTATAATAATAAATATAAACTAAACCTCAGCTTTTATTATACAACAATAATTACTTTTGAGTAGGGATAAATTGTTGATTTCTCTAACAAGAGATGATATAAAATATTTATTTGAACACATATAGATAGTAACATAACGGCAGGACCGAGTATGGGTTCACTTCAGAATTTTACATCGTTGCTTGGCTTGTTAAAAGGTCGATTGATGTATCCAACTTTTAGTAACGGATACATCCCCAATGGATTGAATGCAACTTTCCTTCCTCTGGTCCTGAAAAAAATGGAAGTTCAATCGATGAATGAGACTCCTGGCACATTTCGTGTTGCAACGAAGCAGTAAGGTAACTTCAAGTCTCAGAACACAGGTCAGCTCCTCTTTAACAATCCATTGATTCATGTTATTATAATCAACCTCCCTAAGCAGTGATTGTTAGCAAGAAACGGAATCCTTAAGAAGGATTCTAAATACTTTACAACTTAGAAGACCTTAAGAACAGACCTAGCTGGCTTTGTTGTTGTTCTTGATCAGGCTCTCCTGAATCTGTTCTTTCTGACTTCTCTCAAGCTTCTTCCTCTTCTGCATTCTATCTCTGCATCGAGCTTGAAAAACCAGTGGTATAGCTTCTGCTTCTTTTTTTTACAGACCACACTCTTGATAATATAGCCTCTTCATCAACGTGGATGCGTTTCTTGGTTTGTGGTCTAAGCCACACAATATATGATACTGTTAGCACAATGAAACAACTAACTAATAGTAATGAATAACTCACCAAGGAGATTTGAGATTAACACGACAACACTCGCACCTTTGTAGCCCTTTGGTGAATGGAAGTCTTCAGCTTGTGATTCAAGATCAGCTTCTGATTTGGAGCTCGTTTGACTCGGCAAATTGGCTTCTCTTCGTAGAAGCTTTTGTCCATCGCTTGGTTTATATTAACTAAAACATATCTGTGTTTCTGCATATAAGAGAAAACAAGATAAAGAAAGTGTTACACTTTTACATTGTAACATAACGCTAGAAGTATGGGTTCACTTCAGAACGTTATTGATGTAAAATTCTTTTATAACGGACACATCCCCGATAACGTAAATGCAACTGTCAGGCCACGTCCTCTTTTAACAATCCAACGTTATAGACACAATATCCCCTTGGAAAAGTGGATGTCGGTAAGAGACGGAATTCTCAGGAAGCAGGACGATGGAGTGAAGATGGAAGGGGATCTCTCGATTCAAAAATTAGGATATCTTATATTAAAAGCACAATAACAAGTTAAGAGCAAATCTGGGTGGATTCGAACCACCAACCTCTCAACTTCAAAAGAAGAACAGCGCTCTACCATTTTGAGCTTACAGATCTATTATATCAAATCTTCAAAAATCAATATGAGCTCATAGCAAGACAACAAGTAACCTTCCACTTGCGGATATAGAAAATCAAAATCAAAAATCATTCAAGGCAGTTCAGATAGGACACAGCTTTTGAGAAAAATTATCAATAAAATTTGTTGGCAGAATTATAACGTAATAAGACGAGCCGTAATAATGGATTTACACTTCGAAATCTATTAAGGAATTCATCAAAGAGTACACAAACTGCCATTTTAGTACCTTCATTTTCAGTAAACAAGGTTTTAGGTCGGGTCTACAAACATACCCTAACTATTGTTTTCACCATGCTCCAAGTGTGTTCATCATGCTCCACGCTTCTTCAGACATCAAATATCGAGTAACAGCATAGCCTTGAGAAATTCTCAAAATATACACCTCAAACCAGATAAAGAGTAATAAAAATACAATATACATGTGTATAGATCGGAAAGCTAGTTGTTCAAAAGCATTTGTCAATTCTTTAACAAAAGAGAAACAATATAATTAGATAAGATCAATACAACTGAACAACAATAAAATTGTAAAATTGCATGACAGACGGAATGAATAAGAACAGGTATGCTGATAACTTTGTATGAGAGTGATTGCGATATACTTTTGAGAAACTAATTTGTCTTAAAAATACTTACGAGTGCCTGAATGTTGGGGCATGAAGAAACAAATTGACACAACTCCAGGTTGATAGCTAGCTCTGGTATTAAGGGTGTTTCATGACTATCTGTTAGAGTTGTGATGCATAATAATAAATAGAGTGTGTGAAAGCCGAGAGCAAGACACGCACACAAGGAGAGGAGAACCCGGGATAAAAAAAAATAACCCGTGCGAACTCCCCTCCCAACCACAAAATATATATTTTTATTAAGGATCTGTTTTTGACCTGCCATGCAAGCGCACCTGACATGGCAAAGGTCGGATGACAAAAGATGCAATTCAACATCTTCTACATCCTAATTTTAACTTAACCCACACAAGAACACCGCTTCACGTCCATAACGAATTCGATTCAACCTCAAAGCGCTTCAACGCAACCGACTCGCATCATAGACACCCCTCACGCGATGATCCCACCGGCAGATCTAACACCAGATTAAAAAAAAAACGTGATCAGAAACCAAAATCGAGGAAAAAAACAAACGGTGACATGAGATGAGATTTACCCGTAGAGGAAGTATAGGTTTCATGAGATCTGCGTCAGATCTACCGATGAAAGGACTTAAAACGGTTAAATTGCTGGAAAATCAACACCGTTGTGTAGATCGGAGGACTCGCTATCACAAACAGAAGCAATAAATAAAAGATTCGTCGCCATAGAAGCGAGATCTAAAGGTATCGATGACAAAAAGTTTAGAGAAGCGCAAGGATGGAGGCGGCTGTTGCGATTGCCCTAGGTTGAAAACCGTTTCATATTTATATTAAAAGGTTAGAATAATGGACGGTCATGATTAAACAATTAGATAACACATCAACGGTTTCAAAGCAGCCTCGTGGATCATTGCGTGCCTTTCGGGTCATTTTTAAAGCGAGGCGGTTTAGTAATGGACGCGGCTTAAATGCGCTGTTTTGACGCGTCTGTTAAAGATAAATTTTCGCAAATACCACGTGTCTAATACCACTTTTTATGTTTACATTAATCATTTTTACTCTCATTTTTTAAAAGATAGAAAAAGATTTTTGGAAAGAAAAATTTCGTATTTACCACTATTCATTTTTACCATCACTAAAAAAACATTTTCAAAAATATATTCTTAATTAAGTGGCAAAAAACTCTTATACCCTTGTTATTTATATATATAATAAATTATTATATAAATAAATAAAAAATAAAAAAAAAGATATTTTTTACGTTTTCGAGTTATACTTTTTCAAATTCGAACTTGTTATGAAATTTATTTTTGAAAAAAATTTCCGAACTTTCTTTTATTTTTTTCAAAAAAATTTTTTTGAAAATCAAAAATTATGTTTGAAACTATTTTTAAATTTTTATTTATATCTTTTAAGTATTTATTTATATATTTATTAGAATTCTAAATTTCACATTTCAAAAACTCTACCCCACTTCTCAACTCTAAATCCTAAGTCTGATTAATTAACCCTAGAGTTATAAGTGTATTTTATCATTCATTAGAAGTGAGGATAATAGTACTATAAATGTGGTATTTGTCCCAATTTCCCTATTTGGAATGTAAATTTAGGATTCTAATAAATATATAAATAAATACTTAAAAATATTTAAAAAATAAAAAGAAGTTTTAAATATAATTTTCGATTTTCAAAAATAATTTTTTTCAAAAAAAGAAAAAGAAATTCAAAAAAAAATTTATAAAAAGTTCGAATTTGAAAAAGTATAATTCGAAAACATAATTTTTTTATTTATTTAAATAATGATTTATTATATATATAGAGAACAAATGTATAAAAGTCTTTTGTCACTTAATGATGAGAGTATTTTTGAAAATGTCTCTTCCATGATGGAGTTCGCCGTCGCTGGCCTTGCCCTCCGCTGGGGTTTGGGATTCGCCGCCGTCTTCGTCGCCTAGGGTTAACATCGCTCTCAACATTATATTTCCCTCCGCTGGGTTAGGTCCTTCTTCTTTTACACTATTGCAATTTGACTTAATACTTTTTAATTGTGCACTAATCTTTCTCACACTAGCCATTAATATATGAAGTTTTATAATCTATTTTATTGGTTAGTAAAATTGAATATGAATAAAGGAAAAATAAAATAATCTATATATATTTTAGATCTTTTATTTATTCACAACTAAAAAATAACATAAATTTTTACTATTTTATTATTTTTTTACTATTTTCTATTATTTTATTACAAATTATAAATTTATTTGACTATTAAAAATTATAAAATAACTAAACAAAAAAAACCTGTGGAAGCCCCTTTAGTCCAATGGGTTTTTTTTGGAACACAAATGAACGCGATCAAGCACCAATCCAGAAAACCAAAAAACCAAATCAGATGAAGAATAATCAACGAAAGACCAAAGTCACCACGAAGCAGAGAAACACTTGCCTAAAGCACAACCACCAGCTAAGATGTAAGAAGCACTTCACAAACAAAACAACCACATACAAGGCACTTATGCCAATAAAGAACCACAAAACTCTGAGTATAAGAGACCAAAGCTCCAAGAGACTAACTCCACACATCTATACCAAGGAAAGCATGAGAAGAAGAAAAACAACCTAAGGGAGGAAGAATGGAAGCCAACCACAGAGAAACCAAAGCTAAAGTTTGAGACAAGAAATAATCTTCCAAACCCACAAAAACATACACAAAGGAAAACACTATCCAAACCTGGAGTGGCAAACATGGCGAAATGGAAAGCCACCAAAGACGCAACCAGTGATGAAAAGTGTAATGAGATAAGAGAACAAAGAGAGATAAAGAGACTACACAAAATCAGCAAACTGTGGAACACAAATGAACGCGATCAAATACCAACCCAAAAAACCAAAAAAACGGATCAGAGGAAGAATAATCACCGGAAGACCAAAGTTACCTCGAAGCAGGAAAACACATGCCTAAAGCAAAACAACTAGCTAAGAGATAAGAAGCACCTCACAAAAAAAAAACATACAAGGCGCCATGCCAATGAAGAACCACAAAGCTCTGAATTGAAGAAACGAAAGCTCCAAGAGACTAACTCCACACACCTATACCAAGGGAAGCATGAGAAGAAGAAAAACAATCTAAATGAGGGAGAATGGAAGCCAACCACATAGAAACAAATCTCAAGTTTTATACAAGAAATAATCTTCCAAGCCCACAAAACATACACAAATGAAAACACTAGCCAAACCTGGAGTGGCAAATATGGCGAAATGGAGAGCCACCAGAGACGCAACCAGCAATGAAAAGTGCAATAAGATGAGAGAACAAATAGAAAAAAGGAGACTACACAAAATCAGTAAACTGTGGAGCCATCCTCAAGTTATGAAAAGAACATAAAAATCAGATCACCAAAACCAGATTTGAAAACCAAGACGTGCAGGGACTATCAACGGCAAGCCAACTATGAGGAAGACAACATAAAAGACAACTAAACTCTGACCCAACCCAATGAGATGCAGTTCCTAACATTAGCCAAATCTAAGGAAGAAGAGGACAAATATTGACCAGAACAACGTACAACAACATGATAAACAACCGCACAACTAGGAACTCATAAACCTGATTTACAACAAATATCAGATAATCTCAGAAGAGAAAAAGACGAGGAAAAACAAGAGAAACGAAGCTGAGTCTTTTTCCAGTGATGGTAAGAAACACCCACACCGGAAATATAAACAAAATACATAGATGGTGACGCCTCAAATCAAAATATGCGGAGACGGAAAAAATCTTAGGAGGATAATGTTCGATGTTGTTAAAAAAAAAGAATAATGTTCAAAATATAAAAATATGAAATACAATTTTGAAGTTGAAACCGTTAATGTTAGAATTAACAAATGCTTAAATGCAAAGTTATTGAAATTTAATATGCTTTACACTAGAAGCTCAATTCACCACTAACAAATACTACTATACACACAACAACGCATTATTGAAAAGACAAACACATAATATATTAACATATAACTTAATACTACATAACACAATAAAATACTAAATCATGCTCTTCACAAATAAATAGTGACCACATAGTTACATCATCCAAAAACATCATACTTAACAACAATAAAATAATATTCCGCGCGAAGCGCGGACACCCCCTAGTTTTATTTAAAACAAAACAGTGTTTTACTTATAAATCCGGTAAAATACTAAAATAATATATGTTAAAGTATATTTTTTTAAACACAACATGCAAATATACTTTATCTTAAACAAATATATTTTCTATAATATATATAAATAAAATTTAAAAATGAACTATAGAAAAATGTAAAAAATAAAGAAAAAATATATATTTGAAGGAGGTTATCTATTATTTCATATTGTTATTTTATTGTACATAAATTGAAAAATATATTAATAAGTAATAAAAATTAATAACAAAGTAAAAGATAGTAAACAAATCACTATATGTTAATAATGCTGAATAAGAAATATAAACAATAATATTATAGAGTTACACAATATATAATATTAAAATGAAAATTATATATTTAAAACCTTTTTAATAATATAAAATACATGTATAAAATGAAAAAATATACGCGCAGACGTGCGGGTTGAAATCTAGTTCTCATTAACCATGGGTGTTTTGTATCCTAATATTGTGTATTCTGTATTATGTATTTTAAAGTTTAAAACTTTCATTACATCATTTTTCTTATATAAGATACTTAACTTAGCAATAAATTAGTTCTGAATTGAGTAAGTGAAAGCATATACATGGTATTTTATGTTTGTCTCCCATGATTGAATTTTTTTTGTTTTTTTGAATGAAGCTTATCTTTATACCCAAAAGCATATCTTGATAATGAATCTCCACGTTGGTTTCTCTGAATTTGAAGTGGAAGAAGTGGTTACAATTAGTTGGGCCTAATTTGCATTAGAACACAAAACCATGTATGTAACCAACATTGAACATTCTCTCGCACACGTCCGAGAATCCAAGTGATAATTTTACACGTATGCAAGAAATCTAACGGTGACAAAAATTGGGGATGAGGCAGCTGGAATATCCCAAGTAGTCACCGTTAATATACCAATCTTCCACTAATTGGCTAGATCTCCACCGTCACTCGATATACAAAGCACTTGATTTCATTTCCCTAGTAAAACGTTTTCGTTTCGTTCAAAAAAAAAAAAGTAAAACGTTTTCATTTGATCATTTTTTTCTCTTTTATATTAGTTCTTTTTATAGTTCTATTCTCTACTAATATGCATAGTTTCTACGAGGGTTTCAAATATTTGGTTGGCATGTGTAGCAACTAGGTCCAACGGTAAAAAGAAAATCAGAGAGTTACATGTATATGTCACTTGGATTTATGGTAATAGCCAACGGTAAAAGCGCTGGTGTATGTTCTGATAAGATCATGGCCAATAATGGGATAGGGATATGGACGTGTGGTTCCTGTATTAGTTGGAAGTCTCCCACTTGTTCAACATGTTCTCTAGTTGTTTAGTTGGAAGTTATTTAGTTGATACCTCTATATGTGTACTTAAGCAACGATTTGTCTTATGGAATGGGATATGAAAAGAAAATTGTTTTAAGTCTTTGGGATTCATCATTGGTATCAGAGCATGTTTTGTTTTTGATCCAGACCACTTTGTGGTATCAAAAACTTTATATTTTTCATCTTACTTGTTATCGGTATTCTTCATGAATCAACGATTATCAAGAACCCTTGACGAGCGGCTATTCTTCGGAATCAACGATCATCGAGATCTATCCAACGATTTTTTTTTATTTTCACCATTTTTCTTCTTGGGTTTGTTGATCAAATTCAACGTCCTTTCTTTGTATGGATTAAAATCTATAATTCTTCCATTGTTTTTCATTTCTCAAAAAAAAAGGATTTCATATTTCTTTGTTATTTCAATTAAAAAAAGAACAAAAAAAAACATTTTTATTCTAATAACGAACCAGAAATAGCTTGGTCTTGGAAGTTGTAGTGCGTTGAAAGACATCTACCGACTACAAGAATCAACATGGAAAGAAGAGAATACAAGTCAAGCTCTCTTTATTCAACACGAACCTTGAGGACAAGGTTCTTTCCGACGGCCGGAGTATTGATGAGACTGCAAGACATATGCTATACCAACGTTGTAACCGAGCTAGAAACCAACCCCAAGATATAAATCTGATTAATTGGCTTAGCTGTTTTATTATTTAGTCTTTAGTTATTTAAGTTTAAAAAACAAAGAGTAAGACTTGGTCTCCTGACTTGTAGGAGAACAAACTCAACTCTAGCACGTTTAGTTTTCACGTACCCATTTGTTTCATGTTTTGTAGGAACTTTAGTTCCATCTTTTCAATTTAAATCAATGAAAACCCTAAAAAGAGGTAGTTTTAACTACCCAAAAAAAAAGTGTTCTTAGTTAATTCTTGGCAAATTCTCTTTGATTTGAAGAGTGACCTTAATTGGTATCAAATCACATGTTTCTAGATCAACAATAGATGATCCTATAACTGGGACCTATCAATTGGTATCAGAGCTTTGAAGAGGGGCCTTAATTGGCATCAAAGCAAATTTTGGTTTTGATCCGGATCACACTTGTTGTATCAAAATCATACCTTAAAAACCATTAATGAGGAGTGTTATGCTCTTATTTGTGAGCCATCAGTGGTGGTTTTGCATGCAGCCATGAAGAAAGAGTTCGTTGCTTTTCGTGATGAGCTGAAGAAGATGGCACAACATTGGGAGGATCAGGCAGCTAGTTGGAGTAAGAAGATAAGGATGTGGAAGATGGAGATGGATACGGCAAAGATGGTGAGAAGGGTGAAGAGATCAATCCAACCGGCTAAACATATTGTGAAGGTCGCAACGGATACGCAGGTTCATGCGGAATCTCGTCGACATGCGACTTCACCAATCAAACGATCTGCAACGTTATCACGTAAACACCAACAAGCTCGACCAGTGCCAATTAGATGCCAACATCCCACTGCTCGTACCAGAAAACTAAGAAGGCGGAGTCGATCTAAGGCGTCTAAAGCTGGATCTAGAGTTGGATCACAACATGCGGAACATGAGAAGCTACGTGGATCACCTTCCACACAGTTGACCTTCCAAATCTTGTTCCCTGTGACTCTTAGTTGTATTGAAGAGGTTTTGTCGCTAATGGGAAGGATTGGCACAAATGGAAAGCGACCATTTGATCGTGGACGAGTTTGGTTCAAGAACCTTGAGGACAAGGTTCTTTGGAGGGCGGAGTATTGATAAGATCATGACCAATAATGGGATTGAGATATAGACGTGTGGTTTTTGTATTAGTGGGAAGTCTCCCACATGTTCTCTAGTTCTTTAGTTGGAAGTTATTTAGTTGATACCTCTATATGTGTATTTAAGCAACGATTTGTCTTATGGAATGAGATATGAAAAGAAAATTGCAGTAAATTGTTTCCTAAGTCTTTGGGATCCATCATGTTCCTGCGCGAATTAGTGATTGACATGTGTATAATTTAGTGTATCCATGGACTCTAACGATAAAAAAAAACCAGAGAGCTACACGTAGATGCCACCTTAATTACTTCGAAACAGGCAAAATGTCCGATTTCAAATATTTTTAATTATCAACCGTTGAGATCATCCACTCTCATACTTCAATGATAAAAGCGCATGTGATTTCACTTTCGACTGGTTTTCAAGTGATAAAAATATTTGAATGTTTATTTTCCTTTCGTTGATTTCTCTGAAGATAGTCAAGGACAAATTAAGGAGCATGAAAGATTCGAAGACATTGCCGTTGGACCTGGGATTTGCCCCCAACAAGGCTTATAAGATAATGAACTCAGTTCATTTAAAAGGAGGTAACTAGGAAACCCTAGACCTCTTCCTTCTATAATTAAGGAACCACTTCTCCTTTGAGGGGATATTTTGGGAGCCTCTTTTCATCCTCTCTCTATTTCTAGAGAGAGAAACATCTCTCCACATGCTTTCATCCAGACACTTGTGATCCCATTGTTCTAGAACTACGATTGGCTTGATCCCCTTTTGGGGTACGTAGGCATCCCTTCATCGGGTTCAGCTATAATCATTAAACCTCTTTTTATTCTCTTTTAGTCCATCCATCCGGTTCAAGCTCAACAAGAAGGCTTCTCCTAATCCCACAGTCGAAATCTGTCTACCTCTAGCATAGTACCGATTTCGGTACAAACAATTGGCGCCCACCGTGGGGCATGGAGAAGTATCTTCGAAAAAGATTGAACTCGGAGTCCGTTTGGTAGTCACTGGACCGTTTGGTCGTTACTGGACCGTTTGGTCGTCACTGGACCGTCTGGTCGTCACTTTGACCGTTCTGCCGTCGCATGAGCGTTCTGTTATCGCTTGTTTCTGTCGCCAAAAAAAATAAAAAAAAAGAGAGTGCACTGGGACCTACCATATTTCATTTACTCGGTAGCAAACCAAGGCTTATAAAATGTTTTTACTCGGTCCATGCCGTTCAAATCATTATACCGAGGATTTTGATTCTTGAAATCTCTATGGTCCTACCATGATCGGCCAATCTTTTAACAAGAAGAGGCCCACATCGAGCCCAACACACCATGAAGGCCATCAAAGCGTGATATCACAAGCACTCGCTCGGCACCAGCTTCTCCGCCTCTCTCGTCATAGCAAGCTCAATAAGCTCAACAAGTCGTCATGGCCTTGACGACTTAAAGCTCTCTAACGGGTCTTTTTCTTTTCTTCAAGAAAGACACCCGAGATGCAGCGGTTCAACACCGAACGACAGTCTCGCGCTTTACTCGTCATGGCTGAAACAAGACCGTCAACTCCAACAATGGCGTCTCGTTGCTAACCTGAACTCTGTTTCTTAAAAAATGAAACAGAGCTTGTGATGTCTCAGCAACCTATCGCATGAATGCGACGAGGAAAAGAACTTGCTTCTCTTTTACTCGGCACAATTGAGAGAACAACGGAGACGAGGCGCCTTAAAATCCGTTCAGATTCAAGTCGTGATGGTCTTGCCGACATAAAGCTCTCCCGACGAGCACGCCGCGACCAGAACAAGCTCCTCAAGAGCTTAAAGCTCTTCTCACGCGCCTCAGTTCAAAGTTCATCTCGTCTCATCTCGTCATCCGTCAGAGTCAGAATGGTATACGCCTTCAAACTCTCCACCGGCACCAAGCGAGTATAAACTCTGCTTTAACTCGTGCCGAACAATAGTTTAAGCTCGAGCTTATGAAGTTACTCGGCTCAAGCTCATGCCGTTACTCCAACGCAGCGCCTACACACCAAGCCCTTCACAAAGCTTTTGTGTCGTTTTCATGACGCCAATCTTGAGCTTATGTACGCTCCCAAGCAGATTGTCACCGACTAGAGCTCCTGCCGACTAAAACCTCTTGCCAAACAAAATCTTATGACGACTAAAAGCTAATCCCAACGGTAACAATATCTCCAAAGCTCATCGTTTCGTCGCCTAAAGCTCACCAGCTCGCCAAAGCAAAGTTCGTCGTCTCACTTTACCGGTAGTCGGCTTGGGAGCAATCACAACGACTCAATGCCGAGAAGCAGCCTAGCCAACGTCACCTCCGTCACGTGCTTTACTCGGAACAGTTGATGCTCGGCACCAGGCTTGACCTCTAGCTTCATCACTTGTCACTGCTCAAAAGAGTGTCGCCAATTCCCAGCTCCGTCACTCGTCGTCACAACTCTCGCTCCGTCGACTCAGCAGTTTGATTTGAGATCGCAAATCCATGATTTATCATGGCTCTCGCAACACGTCACGACCACTAGGTTGAGAGCTCATGCGGTTACTCGGACGTGAAGAAGAAGATTCATCTCGCGTCCCCTTGCAACTCTTTGTCGGTCACAAGCTCGAGCAGAGGGACGACATACGCACCTTCAAATTCTGTTTCAAGAAAACTACAAGTTAGATTCTTGCTCAGAAGTGCCAAAAGAAAAAGAAGATTCTTACTTGGCATAAAAGAAATGAAATGAAGCTTGGGCCTCACAGCAGAAGAAACAAAAAGCTGAAGCCCAACAAGCCCAATACCATGAACAATTAATTAGTTTTACGTGGAGGTCAAGGCGTTTTGCTCGGCCACTTCACTCCATCACTTTTTCTCGGCAAAAGGCTTTTGGTCGGTTCCTGGTGCAGTTTCTCGCTTAGGGCTCATCACCATTGCCGAGTAACAGAGGCGAGATTCCGGTCGCGTCATTCGTCGAAACCGCATCTTCCATAACTCACCTATTACTAGGTATGACTTTGTCTTTCGGCTTCATTGCATTTCGACTTTGTCTACGTATTTACGCTAGGACACGAGTATAACTTGCCTTTCTTAAGAATGGGTTTACAAACTTGCTTTTTACTAGGCACGAGTTAGTCATGAACTCGTCTTTTACTAGGCATGAGTTGAGAAAACTCGTCTTTTACTAGGTATTAGTTTACATTCAACTCACCTTATTCTAGACACGAGTTACCGTCAACTTGCCCTTTATCAAGCACGAGTTTGGTGAACCCTTCTTTCACTACGCATGGGTTACTTGCCGAGCTACGGTTCCTAGGCATTAGTTAGGTAAAATCTCTTTACTGGCATGAGTTACTGGTCGAGTTACTGCTTCTAGGGATGAGTTCATAGTAAACTCTCCTAGCAAGAGTACAACTCGCGTCCTAGGCATGAGTTCACTAGCTAACTCGCCTAGTCAAAGTACTACTCGCCTCTATCTAGGCACGAGTGTAGTAAGTTTGCCTTTCTCCAGGCACAAGTTTACACTCAACTCACCTAACAAGAGTACATCTACTCTCCCTCGCTCAGGCACGAGTTACTGGCCGAGTCACTACTTCTAGGGACGATTTCATAGTAAACTCTCCTAGCAAGAGTACAACTCGCGTCCTAGGCATGAGTTCACTAGCCAACTCGCCTAGTCAAAGTACTACTCGCCTCTGTCTAGGCACGAGTTTAGTAAGCTTACCTTTCTCCGGGCACAAGTTTACACTCAACTCGCCTAACAAGAGTACATCTACTCTCCCTCGCTCAGGCACGAGTTACTGGCCGAGTCACTACTTCTAGGGACGATTTCATAGTAAACTCTCCTAGCAAGAGTACAACTCGCGTCCTAGGCATGAGTTCACTAGCCAACTCGCCTAGTCAAAGTACTACTCGCCTCTGTCTAGGCACGAGTTTAGTAAGCTTACCTTTCTCCGGGCACAAGTTTACACTCAACTCGCCTAACAAGAGTACATCTACTCTCCCTCGCTCAGGCACGAGTTACTGGCCGAGTCACTACTTCTAGGGACGATTTCATAGTAAACTCTCCTAGCAAGAGTACAACTCGCGTCCTAGGCATGAGTTCACTAGCCAACTCGCCTAGTCAAAGTACTACTCGCCTCTGTCTAGGCACGAGTTTAGTAAGCTTACCTTTCTCCGGGCACAAGTTTACACTCAACTCGCCTAACAAGAGTACATCTACTCTCCCTCGCTCAGGCACGAGTTACTGGCCGAGTCACTACTTCTAGGGATGATTTCATAGTAAACACTCTTAGCAAGAGTACAACTCGCGTCATAGGCACGAGTTCATCAGTTAACTCGCCTAGTAAATGTACTACTCGCCTGGGTAGTCAAATGTAAAAGCACTGAGTCCATTTTCTTATAAACCCTCTTCGTCAAATTTATAGAGATCAACTTCATCTCTCTCAACGAACTGGAGGGCTTACTGTTGGACATGGGCTTTGCCCCCAACAAGGCTTATAAGATAATGGGCTCAGCCCATTTAAAAGGAGGTAACTAGGAAACCCTAGATCTCTTCCTTCTATAATTAAGGAACCACCCCTCCTTTGAGGGGATACTTTGGGAGCCTCTTTTCATCCGAGAGAAAAATCTCTCTACATGCTTTCATCCAGGCACTTGTGATCCCATTATTATAGAACTACGATTGGCTTGATCCCCTTTCGGGGTACTTAGGCATCTCTTCATCGAGTTCAGCTATAATCATTAAACCCTTTTTTATTCTCTTTTAGTCCATCCATCCGGTTCAAGCTCAACAAGAAGGCTTCTCCTAATCCCACAGTCGGGCGAGGGTCGTCGGTTTCAGATTTTTTGAGATTGGTTGCTTCGAGCGGGGGAGAGTAGATGGGTTTCTAATTTGTTGCTTCGAGCGAGGGTCGTCGGTTTCAGATTTTTTGAGATTGAAGTTTTGAGTTTATGAAAAGACGGTTGTGATAATACCGTTGACTCGGTTTAATCGCCGCTACAGAAGCGGTGTTCTGATTCGATTCACCGGGACTCTCTGAGCCTCTGACTCACGGTGATAGATTTTTTTCATGTTCCATAAATTGTTGAGAACTGAGATATTAGGTTTGTGTTTGTTCGATGTCTTGTTAATGTGACTAGTGACTGACTACGTACAGTATAAAGAACTCTTGTGAAAGCTTGGGGGTTTGATTAGGGAAACATTACTTTATTCATCAGGATTATGTTCAGATTTCGTGGGAGAAATTTGTAGAATGATTTTGCTGTAAGTGTATAATTTTGCAGATTGGGATGCTTGGTTGCAGCTTGCGAAGGGGGAGATGTTCCGTTAAGATCAACATATCATGCTTACAGTATCAACGGGAATCTACAACAATCTTTGTGTTCTTCAATCTTCACTCATTGGTTAATTCAAATGCTTCGATTCCCATTCTCCATTTCCTTGTTTCTGCTCTTAGTATGCCACTTCTTTCTCATTCGGTGGTAAAAATTTAATTATTTCAATTTCTATAGATTTCATTTATAGATTGAATTGCCATGATGTTCAAAGTTTCTTCTTTTTTTTTTCTTTTAGTCGCTAAGAAGTCATTCATGACACGAGGGATTTCCTTTAGATATTATTTTGGACAAATCTCCAAAATAGCACATTTCTAAGTTTATGTCACAAAAATAGCCCTCAAAAACTAAAATGACCAAAATAGCATTTTATCTTTTGAAAAATTAAAATTTTTTTTATTATTCAAAATTTGAAATCTTATCCCCAAAACCCCCACTCCCCAACTCTAAACCCTAAAACCTAAACCCTAAACCCTAAACTCTAAACCCTAAACCCTAAATCATAAACCCCACCCCTTAACCCTAAACTCTAGTGTCTAAATTAATTTATCTTTGGGATATAAGTGTATATTTATCTCTTTTGATAAAACATTAAGTGCTATTTTGGTCATTTTTATTTTTAAAGGTTATATTTGTGACAAAAACTTTTTTAGTTCTATCTTAGTCATTTTTTCTATTATTTTTGTTTGCGGAAGTGGTTGTGGTTCAGACTTCAGATGCATTAGCTCTTGATCATTTGTGCTAGGTTATGTCTTGGTTTTAGGATTTTCAGCATTATAGATAATTAACAACTGATTGCTGTGTGTTTATGATAGTAACTGATAAATGCATGTCATCAATCTCAACTTGAGATAAGTATATATTATGAATCATTGTTTCAGTAACAATGTTTTTTTGTTTGACTCACTAATATTTTTGTATTATTCCCTTTCTTATGGTTATATGCTTCATTGTTATGCTTTGGGAAATATTACACAATGGCTCTACTTGGTATGTATTGACTTATGTATGTTTGCAGGTCCATCAGCCATCTTATAATTACATCATGTTAGTGCATGAACACAATAGGCGTTGTTACAAAGTCTAGTGACTATTAAACTTTCAGCTGATGCAGTAGTAAGAGTGACATGCTATATCAGGAGAGCGCTTGTGATTGCGGTTATTCATTCAATTGTTTTTGTTTGCAAACTCACAGTCATATTTTTGTATAGGCTGCCATTGTTACATTAAATAACTTCTTTTTTTATTTTTAGGACACTACAAGAAAACAACGACATACCGAGGGAAAAAATCGTCGGTATGTCGTCGGAATAACGTTATTCCGACGAAACAAGTCCTCGGAAATAATTCCTCGAAAATTCATTTTTCCTCGGAAATCCCTCGGAAATTTCCGATGGAATTCCGAGGAAATGAATTTCCGAGGAAATGAATTTCCGAGGAAACTCCGAGGACCACCAGTTCGTCGGAAAGGTCCTCGGAATATACCGAGGGAGAACTTCCTCGGGATATTTCGATGGAGTTTCCGATGGTCCAATCCTCGGAAGTTCCGACGAAATGTTCCTCGGAATTTTCATCGGGAATTTCCGAGGAACGGAGCCCTCGGAAAATTCCGAGGAATGAGTCCCTCGGTATATTCCGAGGAAGGAGTCCCTCGGTATATTCCGAGGAAATGTTCGTCGGACATTTCCGAGGGTTCATTTCCTCGGAATTTCCAAATTTCTGAGTTTGGACCAGGGTGACCACTTCCCTCACAAGACCGTCATCAATCTGGCCGGTCTTCTTGTTGGTATACGCCCTCTTCATTAGGGTGAAATCATCAACCGGCTCGCCATCATTTTCTTCCGCCTTGAAAAAAACATAAATTAAACAAACATTAGGAATTAGAAGAAATGCACAAAAAATAAAATTTCAAAACTTAAATAATTGAAGAAAAAGCGGCTGAACTTACCATGCGATCCCCCAGAGAGGCAATAGATTGAGCACCCAAGTTATGCTTGAAGACGCCCTTCCCTTTACGGTCGCTCCTGCGGTTGGTGGAGTTGGTGGAAGAAGCTTTTTTCGTCTCTTCTTTACCCCAATGCGCACACAACTCCGTCCAGATCGTGTTGTTTATCGACTTTGGTACTTTTTAATAAAAAAGAAAAGAAAATAGTTTAATAAATAAAACAATAGTTTAATAAATTAAAAAATTGTTTAATAAATTAAAAACAACCTTGTTGATTT
>NC_027754.1:3451258-3468137 GCF_000695525.1 Brassica oleracea var. oleracea | reverse complement strand
TTGAAGAAGACATGTTTTTTATGAATCAAATTCGTGTGTAAAGAGAGTAAGAGGGAGAATGAAGATATGGAGTGAATGAAGAGGAAGAGGGGTGCTTGTATTTATAGTTGAAATCCTGCCGACAGACCGAGGAAATTCCGACGGAATTCCGACGCCAACGGCTAGTTCGTCGGAATTTCCTCGGAATTTTTAAAATCCCCCAACGGCTCTCTAACAGCTATAATATATCCTCGGAATTCATCGGTTTTTTCTGAGGCATACATTTTTCCTCGGTATTCCATACGAATATTCCGACGGATTGATATTTCCTCGGAATTCCGTCGGTATATTCCGAGAAAACCAAATTTTGTGTTTCCTCGGAATATCCTCGGAAATTCCTCGGGATATTCTGAGGATTTCATTTTTCCGTCGGAATGTCCGTCAGAATACCGCTGTTTTCTTGTAGTGGGAGTTCGAACTTGTTTCGACTTCCCACTATCTCTTTGGTGTTCACTGGTTGACCGTGACAACATTTTTTTCCAGAGATTAAGCTCTTCAAATAGTACTTTACATGATTGCATTGTGACTTGCTTGAGTTATGATCTTTCATTTTAGTTAAGACTAGGTGAAGACCCGTGCTAGGCACGGGGTAAAACGAATCTAAAAAATAATAACATTATATAAAAGTACATGGAATATATTTTGTTACATGAAATCTAATGCGTTTTTGGTTGGTGATAACTGTAGCAATTGTTTTTGGTTAAAGTGAGTAATAGTTGAAGTACAAACTTATAAGTATATTATCTATAATAATAAATGAGGCTTTTCTCTCTCCTTAAGCCTCCACCACAACAATAGAGCATAGGGCAAAAACCTCCACGTGGCACCTCTTAATCATCTAACATTTATTTTCGGGACATATCTGTATGGGTCCTCCTCATTCCGTAAAGACAACTGAGGCATTTTTACATGGAATTTGGGCTTAATGAGGCTATTGCGTTTGGGCCCACATCTATACATTTTTCCCGCCGTCTCTTTTCCCTTTTCCATAAACTCACACCCTGTAACGAATCTATTAGAGTTAAGACCCTTCCTTCAAATCTATATTTTAAAGCATGTAACGCTCCCCTTCCACTAAGTTACATTAAATAACCCTCGACCTTCTTTTATCTCCCCTGATATCACTATCCTATAAATAGTCATGCATATCTTTGTTATTCCATCACTACAACGAACATCCAACTCTTGACGCTTTACATTTCAGAAATCTACAATACAGAGGTTTTGTGGGCCTCATACCTGGGATTCAACTATCACCAAAAGAGAGCATTCATCCGTTTACATTATACCGACGGTAATACCCTCAGAGGAAAAGTCTGTCACAAGTCGCACTATATTTGACAAAATAGAGGTCCATGAAGAGGAACGAACCATTTCGAAAGTTGAGATAAACGATCCGTAAAGCATAGGAGCAATGGCGAAAACGACGGTGTGATACGTGAAATGGTGCCGCCGGTAGCTGCGCGGGAGGCGCGGTGAAGGATAGTCTTCTCTTTCTCAGAGATCTGTTGAACGCCATTGATCATCAATGCTTCGTCTTGCTTAATTTTCTTCAATTTTTTTTGGTTAATTGGATTTTGTATTAATTCACCGGAAAAGAGAAGATCAAAGACGACTCATGACTAGATTTCCGCAGCTTGAGGTTTTTTACTTAAGCCACGTGTAGGATTCATGAAACACGAGTACATTTGTAATTTTATATAGACAGTGGGAAGACCATTCGAAAGAAAAACTAATCTGGAATTCTAGACCAATGTTACAAGAACCAATAGATATTTTACCAAACCGGAATATTAACCAGAAAAAAATAATCTGAGAAATATATTTTAACGTTGCAAAGAAAATCCTTTTTCAATCTAACATTGTGAACAAGGAACCAGTTCAAATTTCTTTAGCAAATTGATAACCAACAAATTTAATTTAAGTTCTGTCGTTTGTTTCGTGTTAGAGTATTTCTCTTTGCGCTAAAATTTGGTTTCGTGGTTTGGAATGCATACAGTTTATCTATGTTAATAAATTAGAACATTCTCTTCTCATAAAAATATTTCATAAAATAAAATTGTCAAACAATTTATTACATCATTATAATTTTGAATATAATATTAAATATTTCACATTTTTCTTCATTTTAATTTTATAAATGAAGTTATCAAGAAATTATTAACTAATTTAAAATTTATTTTTAATTAATATTTTATTTTTATTAAACCAAAATATTTTACAACAATCTAAAATATACTTTAGTTAATATAATCTAAATACATAAATTTTAAAATAAAAATTATAAGAACAAGAAAAGGCTAATCCAATTATGATATTGTTTTCACATTTCATCAAATGAAAAAAAAATCTCTCAAAAATTTCAAATTCTAACAAATATTAAAGAAATAAAAATCGTAACCAGACATAATATTTAATAAATTCAAAAACAGTTTGGATAACAAAATATAACAAGGAATAAATAAAAGTTTAATGAAAATCATATTTAATTTGAGATTGATGAAAATTTAAAGAACATATAATACATAAATTCAACACTTAATAGAAATTACAAAAAAAAAAAGAAAAAGAAGAAAAACTTTTTACAAAAATATAGCAAATAAATTAAATTTAATAGAAATAAATTTCCTTATTGGTTACTAAACTTGAACTAAGAGAATATAAAAAATAATGGAAAACCATGACCAAAAATTGATACATAATCGAAATATACAATCTTAAAAAATAGTAAAAGAAACAAAAAATAACATATGAACCAAATAAAATAATTTGGTTAGTAAAATACATAATATAATAATCATACACAATATTTCTTTTACAGGTTTCATCAAACCAATATCAATGAAAATAAAAAAGCGGTTGAAATTTACGGATTTTTTCCTTTTTAAATTATGAAACTTATAATTAAAATTAACAACATATTTTAGAAAACAATTACAAAAAGAATTAATAGATAGTCAAAAAAAAAATTAAAAGTAATAGTTCGAAAAATAAAATAGAACAAAAAATAGAAATAAAATAATAATTATAAGAACAATGATGAAAAAATATGTTTTATGGGATCAGTAGTCTTACGTTAATATAAGTTTATGTCCTGAACTTATAAGAATATTTAAACATAAATCCACAACTGATATGAAAAATATAGTTATACGGCCTAAACAAAAGATACAATATAAATTATATTAGATACTAAATAAAACTACATGACTTAAAAATAAAATAAATAGATCAACAACTCTACACTGTCAAAATAGAAACATAGCTTCATACCAAAAAAATAAAAAATAGAAACATAGCATAACCTCACTAACTAACAGTAACAATTTTATTAAGAAATTTAGTTAATTACGACAACGAAGTGGAGTAAAGCAGAATAATCACTAAAACAATAATATATATAATATATAACTAAACCTTATAAATTAAAATAAATATTAAATAAAATATCAGAAAACAATATAAAATTAATGTTCTGTAAAAGCAATATCTAAGAGAGAAAAAAATATCTCGATAAACTATTTTGGGAAGACAGTCAATTCAGGTTCTATTAGTGCGGGCCTATGATTAAAACTACATTTATTGGATTCAAAATCATTATGAAGACAAAATGTTTTAACCAATACGTCCACAATAAAACTCCTATTCATGACATATGGACCCACGTTCATGACATGGACAACACATGCGAGGATTGTTACTATTTTAAGAAGATGCATTTACGTGTTTTTTTTTGGAACATTGTCTTTATTTTATGTTTTAAATTCAGCTATATTTACTTTGATTCAACTATTAGAGCATCTCCAATGTATGCTTCTATATTTTTCTCTAAAATAGAGATTTCTATTATAGATGTGTTTTTGCTCCAATGTATGACTCTATAATAGAGTTCCTCTATTTTAGAGGAAAATATAGAGGAACGTTACTTTTTACCTATATATTTAAAGGTGAAAGTAGCACATCTCTATATTTTCCTCTATAAATAGAGAAACTCTATTATAGATGCATACATTGGAGCAAATCCACCTCTATAATAGAGATTCTCTATTTTAGAAGAAAATATATAGATGAAAATAGAGTTGGGTTGGAAATGGTCTTCTATTTATTCTATTTTTATTGCATCAATCTATGAAAACCACTTATGCTATTCTTTTTTGGCCTAAGCAACTTCAAAACAAAGTAATACTAACCACTATCAAATGGATCAAAAATACAATTTTGAACTCATTAGAAAATAAAACATACGAACCCGGTGCGTAACGCCGGAATACCACTAGTATAATGTGTACCAAGCAATCCGAAAATGAATGACATAGAAGATAAAGATTTTTAATGTAAGACAACTCAGAATATGCCTAACATCAATATACAAATCAATTTTGTTAACTTTCTCACACTCATTCGTAATAGATTGATGCATAAATATATTTGTGAAATAAATGTAAGATCTTCCAGATTTATGTCAGAGATTTGCTTTAAACACCATAAATATGGCTTTTAATAACTTGTATAATTCTAAAATAATGGTGATATGCATCTAACCTATATCGAGGTTCTATTCAAAAATACACAATTCAAACACGGATTCTATTTAAAATACGAAATTTAGAAGATTTCACAATATTTAGTTTCATGTTAATACATATGTTTTTGTATGTTATAAAACTAAAGAATAAGTTACGTTAAACATGTATAAAATGATTTTACACCAATAAAAGAGTTTGATGCTATGGTTAACAACAACAAAAATGACAAAACAATTACCCCAACCATATGTATACGAATAGAAATAAATTAAGGTCATTGAGATTTTAGTGAAATGAGTAAACACAACATAGAAGTTTTGAGAGAATTTCCTTTAAATTAGTTTGTTTGTGTGTTGTTGTTGATTTTTCGTAACCTAGAGCCGTCGTTATTTCAGTTCACCAGAATTTTTTCCATTCTCGAATATGTGTACTCGAATCTCCTCTTTGGGGTTCATTAAATAAATCAAATATTTTTAAAAAAGGGAAATTTTTGAGAGAATTAAAGTTTTAGAAATAAGTAGCAGAGAATTATATTAACCTTTTTGTTTCATAAAGAACATTGGTCTAGACTTCATTTCTTAAAAAACTTATGCCAAAACTAAATGGATGTAACTGTAGAAAAAAAAAATATCTAAGATTCTTACGATGGGATGCCATAACCAAAACAGCAAACCATGTTCCAATGCCAGAGAAAAAAAAAATCTACAATGAAGAACTTATTCAAAGATTAGACTGTTATGAGAAAATAACTTTAAATTACAGCCCTTAAGCCAATAAAACATGCTTTATTCTCTTCATTATTCAAACTTACCCCTGCACATTTTAATACCAAATGCAATAGGATAGTCAGAGACAATGATCGACGAAAAACCACAGCTTAAGTAATACTCTCAAAACTTTTACTCACATTTGAGGACTCCGGTTTATTACTGCTCGTAACCGGCAAACTCTTACGAAACAACATACACAAACATGTTCATATTCATATCTGAGGACTGCAGCTTTTATTCACATACGCCTGGGCATTTTAACCTGGACCCGAAGACCCGAACCGGAACCGATCCAAAAATACACGACCCGGAACCAGACCGAAAATGTACAAGTACCTTTTGGGTCTAAATTTTTTGGGAAAATTGTCAAAACAGAATAAAAAAACAGAATGGTTGTCCCTATGGTATAAATTCAATCTAAAGTTGTCCCTATAGTATAACTTTCTTCATAATACCTAAACTAACCTTAAACTAATCCCAAATTGTATTTAAAAAATATGGAAATCAATTTGTAAAAATGGTTGCCGAATAAAAAAGAAAAACAAAGGGAAAATTGGAAAATGGATTAAAACCATTCTGTTTTTTTTTTCCCGTAACCCTAATAAAGAAAACAATCTCTCCGCCTCTCTCTACGGCGACGACGAAGGCGATTCTGTCTTCTCCGGTGAAATCAACGGCGACTGCAGACGCCACCGGTGGAACCCGTTTCTTTTCCCCTACCGGTGGAACCCTTTGTCTTCTCCTACATATTGAAGGTAAACACCAACGTTCTCCATCCAATTTCAATCATAAAGTTTGTTTCTTTCTCCTTCTTGTTCTAATACTTTTCTCTGGATCTCTGGATATCTCGACAAACAAAGGCGATTTCGGAACTTCTCTTGGTCATTGGTGAAATCGAGTTTGTCTTCAACCTCCCCGCCTCTCTCTTTCTCCGACATTGCTAGCGCATAAGGTATGTTCTCAATACTTCATATGTCAAGTGGTTTGAGTTCTTCATTCGGGTTTGAAGCTAGCATTTCTCTCTTTCTTTATCCGGTTCTTTATTGCATTTCTCTGTGTTTGAGTTCTTCATTTGGGTTACTCTTTTTATATTCGTTTCTTAGGATTTTAAGTGTTGTTAACTGATTATATGAACAGATTTCGATTGTGAATTGGCTTACTTTGATTAACAGATTTCTTGTGTTTGTCTCTGCTTCAATCAATTTCAGTCTTTAACTTGAATCAATTTTTTTTGTCTTTTCTAGATATGGAGTTAGAGCTACCTAAGCGAGTGTATGCAGAGGGTTTAGAACCTCAGGTGAAGAAGATCAATAACTGCTGCCGCATGGAACTTATCAGAGATCTGAAGAAAGCTATGCCTGCGGAGTACGATGATGTCAAGATAGATCCTGTTTTCAAACATATCATGGCGATTGCGGAAAATAACCTCAAGTTTTCGGGGAAATTGGTGGATAGCTTCTTGTGTAAGCAGCTGATTACCTCGAAGATGCATGAGAAGTGGTTTATATTTGCAAGGAAGCCTCTCCGGTTTTCGCTTCAGGAGTACCACACTGTGACAGGCCTCAAGATCTCGCGGGAAAGTAGCTGTGACGTAATTAAATGGAAAAGTGATGGCGGATTTTGGAGTGAACTACTAAGGACAGGTGGTAAGATCACCTTGCAGTCGATCAAAAAGGTGCATCTACAAGAAGTTCACAGCTGGTCTCGGCGTGATAGGATGAGGTTGATCTACTTGTGTGTGATAATGGGTGTGGTGATGGGGAGAGATGAGAAGGTGAACATCCCTCATATGTACATCAAGCTGGTGATGGATCTCGAGAAGCTTCGGAACTTCCATTGGGGTCTTCACTCCTACGACTTCTTACTGAGTTCCATTGAGAAGGTTAGGAAGAAGTTGGGTAAGAAGAACAGCTACATTTTCGAGGGGTTCTCCTATGCGTTCCAGATTTGGATTATGGAAGCAATTCCGGATTTTGGAGAAATATGTGGCAGCAAAGTCTCGGACAGTTTCTGCGGTCCAAGGTGTGGAAATTGGAAAGGAGTTGCAAAAGTTTCTTATGAAGATATCATTCAACTTGAGGAATCGTTTACTGAGAAGGTATGAATATTTATTGTATTCTTTTATATGGCTGTTGCATATTTTTTAAAGCTTATAATGTAATAATTGTTTTGTAGGGAGATTTGTTCTCGGTAATTTCAGTAAGTGGCAATGGTGATGTGTTGAGGGATGCTGATTATACAAGGAAGGATGAGATGGAAGATGAGCGTGTGGAGCTTCTTCTCGATAGGATTAAAAAGAACTTTGATTGGAGCAACACAGAATGGCCAGTTATAGAGGATGAAGAGACTGAGATGGAGGAAGCCGATACAGAGTCAGAAGCTGATAAGAGTGTGGATGCTACTGATATTGCAGCAGATGTGGAGACATCTTCGGTCCATGTTGCTGGAAGAGGCAAGAGAAAGATTCAGGATGAAGGAGCCGAGTCAAGAAAGAAGAAGTTGTTGTGTAAGCGAACAGCAGAAAAAAAACAGAGTATTGATCAAGAAACTAAGAGTTTCATTGAGGGTTTGGTCCACTCATCTATCAGTTCCTTGGGCGATATACTCAGAGCGCAAATGGCGAGTATGGAGAGCATGTTCAAAGAGAGGATCGGCAACATGGAGATCGAGGTTTCACAGCTCAGGGAAGCAATCAGTTTGAGGGCAGAAGGAAGCGTTCCTAAGAGCAAAACCGATGAAGCTGCGCCTAAGACCAAAACCGCTCAAGCTCCTGCAAAGAAAAAGGTCAATCAAGCTCAAGCTCAAGCTCCAGCAAAGGAAAAGGTACTTCCTAAAAGAAAGTGTAGAACTTGATGTTCTTGTATCTAGGATGCCGCGTAAGGGTGCTGGAACTAGTCTTTTGGAGTTAGGTTGTTTTTGGAACTAAACATTTTCACAGTGTAATATTATGTAAAACTTTCGGATATTGTAATAGGTTTATAAATGTGTAATATGCTTGAATGTTTGTGTAATGATAACTCCATGAATGTAATGCTTTCTTTGTGTTTTGATTGAAAGACTTCTTACATATATTTTTTTTTGGTTTTAATGAATAGGATTGGTTAAAGAATGGTATAGAAACTAACGAGTTTGATTTTGGATTGAGCACACAAGAATTAAGGGAATTGTCCCAAGATACATATGTTGATGGGTTTGATCTTTCTCAAGTGAAAGTCGAAAACTCAAAACCCTTCAACATGTCCCCACCGAAGTTAAATGATGAGGAAATAGATCGAGCCGGAGAAGCCTCAGCAGATGCGGCATTGGTGTATCTTCGTAAAGAGGATTGGGAAAAAGTTAGCACTTGGTTAATTAAATCCAAGTAAGTAAATTCTCATTTTTATATCATGTGTTTTTAAAATTTAATCAAACCATATCATTGTTTTGAACTTTTATCATTGTTTTGGTTACAGACCTCTACGGATTGGACCTTCATTGTTAGATGCTGAGATTGGTACTCGTCTTATGGATAGAACCGAGTGGCTTCACAACTCGGTAAAACCTTTATACTTTTAGCTTTCATGTGTGTTTTCCATACATGGTGTGTGTTAACATCATCGTAATATGCAGGAGATTGACGCCATGATGTACGTATACAGGGAGAGAACATCTCTGAAACGATGGAAACTTCACCGTGTCGCCTTCATGTCTGTTGTCTTCAGCAACATGATTAAAAAGGAGTATGAGAGTTTCAAGGCGGGTATAAGAAAATACAAGCTTCATGATTTGCTAGTGCAGTACGGCAAAGGGGTCCTTCCACCACATGGACAGACACAAGAGATATGGAATGTAGATGTGGATCGACTGTATGTCCCTGTTCATGTTAGCGGGAATCATTGGATCGCATTGTGTATCAGTTTCGTGACGAGGAGCATTGATGTGTTTGATTGCTCGGGCAGAAAAAGGTACAAGGAATTGGATGGGTTCGCAAATCTTGTTCCTCGTATTGTCAAGGCAGTTCAGCCACCGAGTTACCAGAAGGACTTTACGTTCGCTGCATATACGGTTCACTATGTCCCCATGGGTAAGCTGAATAAAAGTGCATGTGATTGTGGTGTCTATACAATAAAGTTCATCGAGTGCCACTCGCTTGGATTGAAGTTGTCGATGGTGAATGATGGTAACATCAAAGAAGCTCGCCACAGAATTTTGTGGGATCTATGGGAAGCGGCAAACGACCCGGAATTGGTTGAGAGGATGTCAAATTATGAACCTCCAGAGTGTCTCACTTCAACCGTAGAAGAGATTCTGTGAGAATCGATTTTTAAATGTAACTAGTTCGGCTTTTATTCTAACTTTTAGGATAAAAATGCTTAATCTAATGTGTGTTTTATTAGGAACATGAATGCTTAATCCCTCTAATGAATTGCTTTTGGGTTTATTATTCTAAGTTTTTGACAATGTGTTTAATGAGACCCAAAAAAGTCATGTCGGCGACAACAATCAACCGTAACGAGACCCTAAACAATACCCTAAATGAGACAACATTCGAAAACATAACGATACCCTAAACATACCCTAAACAGAAACCAGTCATTCAATCGAGAGTCTAAAAACACATAACGAGACCCTAAACATGCCCTACATAACGAGATCCTAAACATGCCCTACATAACGAAACCCTAAACATACCCTAACGAGAAACCAAAACAACATTAATCATGCATTCTAATAGCCGTTGTAGAAGAAATCAACCGATAAGAGTATATAAACGAATCAAATCCAATACACTAAACTTGGTTTCTTGTAAACTCGACTTTTGATCCAAATCAGCAATAAAACCCGACCCGAATTAGATCCACAAATAACCTAATACCCGACATATTTAAACCAAAAACCCGAGTTTTCCCCATTTTTTCAGAATTCTCTTCTCTGTCGAGAACATTTTTCTCTCTGAATCAATTTTCCTAAAACATGAATACTCCAAGGCGATATTCGTACGGGGTGCCATCTAGGTGCTGGTGTGGGAAGGGGGTTGTGATTTTCTATTCGAGAACAGATGAGAATCCTTACCGACGGTTCTATAGATGCGAAATTGGGTCACAGGTTCATGGTTTCGATTTGTTTAAGGATTCAAATACATAATAGTTATCTGTTCATATCGAAACTCTGTTTTGTTAAAGGCGTTGGTCATGGCTTTGATATCTTTTGTCTGAATCGATTTTTGATTAAGAGAGATGAACACGCTGTCCTGACTTTATTTTTCTTCTATGTAGCGAAAAAATGAAACCCATTTATTTAAGTGGGTTGATGAAGCTTTGGTTGATGAGTTTCAAAAGCTAGATGCAGAGCAAGGGAGAATAACAGAAGCAATTGAAGATCTGAAAACGAGTATGAAAGAGACAGTTGAAGAAGAAGTAAGGAAGCAAAAAAATTCCCTTGAATTAGGTTGTTTAGGAATCATTCTACTGTGTTTTGGTAAAGTCAAGAATGAATGAAACCAGTCTACTGGTTCTTAGTATTTTGCTTCAATCTCTTTTGTTCTTACAATGACTATGTCACATTTTATGGTTCTTACTATGGCTTTGTTTTGGTTCATTTTCGAGGGGTTTTCTCAAATCGAGTACAATGAAACTGAGAAAGAATGATGATGGCAATGTATAACAATGAAACTTAGAAGAATGATGCCAATGCTTAACAATGAAAATGAGAAAAAATCCAAACGAAATTTATCCAATTGAAAAGAGAACCTATAGTGTTTAGAAGAAAAAAACCGTACAAAGCAACCTGTGAAATTTATCCAAATGATGAGAATGCACTTTGAAATAAGCTCGCCTAGCTCGCCATCTACCGCCACTTGCAAACTTGAACAGAGCAACCTGTGACACAAAGAACCATACATCAAACACATAAACCAAGCTATAAAAACACATAAATTTACCGCCTATATAACCTCACCCCTTACCATTTGTGACTGACTATATTGGTACTTGACAAGTTGCTCTGTTGTGCCCACTAATACCACATCTACTACACTTCCGAGGCTGCTTTCTTCGTGATATTTGCGATGACCGAATTTTGTCTTCCGCAGTTTCATATCTGCGTTTTCTTTTTCTTCCAACTGATCTTCTTGTCTGTGGTGGTAAAACAATGACTTTCTTAACATCTTCTGGTATAGACCAAGCATCCTCAGGAACATCAATAGGATTTATGCTTTCTTCATAAGCTTCTCTCCAAGCTCCTGTAGTATACATCAAATCAGTCAATGTGTGTGGCTCTCTTCCAACATGAAAACCAGCTTTAATTGCGTGCCTACAAGGGATCTTCATAAGGGTGTACTTTCCACATGAACAAGTCCTTCTATCCAAATCAACTAAGCAGTCGAATTTATCACCTCTAACAAGCAATCGACCAGCACTGACAGGGTAAACTACAAATGTGGCGCCTTTCCCGATTCTCCTCTCTATTTTTTTCTCTACATCTTTAGTCAGAGGATGTTTATGCTTTGAAATCAGTTTCTTACGCTCATAAAACCATTGTGTTAACATTTCCCTGATACTGTCTAACAAAGGGATGACTGGATACTCTCTCGGTGAACGCAAAGCAGAGTTGATAGATTCAGCAGGATTGGTTGTCCTTATGTCGTATCTGTATCCAGGGAATTGACATCTAGCCCATTTTTGCACATCAGCTTCCCTAAGATAATCTCCAATTGCCGGACTGATATTACACACAGTAGCAAATGTCTTCTCAAACTCAGAAACTCGATAAGCCTTGGACGCCTTTGAAACCAACCCAGCAAGTCCTTTCCCATGGAAATATGTGACCACATTATTCAACAAATGATGAATACAAATCCCGTGTCTGGCTGATGGATACACGTTTTCAATTGCCTTAGCGATAGACCCATGTCTGTCTGAAATAAAAGCCAAATCATGATCATCTGCAATGACAACCTTAAGTTGTCTCATAAACCATTCCCAAGAACGCTCATTCTCTGAGTCGACTATTCCAAACGCAATAGGATACAAATTTGAATTTCCGTCTAAAGCCGTAGCAACCAGTAAAACTCCTTTGTATTTATTCTTCAAAAAGGTCCCATCGATCACAATAACCCGCCTCATGACTCTGTTAAATCCTCTTATCGATTGCCCAAATGCAATAAATAGGTAACGAAAGTTCTCATTTCCGTCAATCTCATAGGATGTGTGTGTACCTGGATTAGCCTCTCTCAGCATGTGCAAGTATTTTGGTATTTTCCCATAACTTCTCTCTGGAATACCTCTAACTGCACTGATCGCATATTCACGCGCATCCCATGCTAAAGATTTTGATATCTCGCATCCATGATCACTACGCATAATCTGTATGATATCATTACATTTCGGCCCTTCCTTGACGCCTACATACTTATGCATAATCAGACTGCCTATTGTTTTTGCTGAAGCAGTCTTACCCGCTTTGGTTTTGCTTGAAGGTGCGCATGTATGTTTACCGACATACTTCTTGATCATGAAATATGATGAATCCTTCAGACACTCTGCTCGAACACCCCAATTGCATGCATTATCTGCACATCTAACATACCAAAGTTGTCTATCCGTTTTGATAACCTGGTAGTCAAAGTTATGCTTCATTGCACACATCTCGAAAGTCGCCTTCAACAAAGTTTTGTTCTCAAAAAATTGTCCGACCTTAACAACATGGAGCAGAGAAAACTTTGACATTTTATGTATGTTCTCTTTTTCAGAGATCATGGTATCAGCATCATAGTCCCCATCCTCATCAACTGCGACTCCTTTCCGCTTTTCATTCTTCTTATTCCCCTGCCTCTCAGCATACACAGGAGCTGATTCGTCCCCATTGTCAAACGAGTTTCCTTTCTCTTCATGAGTACATGGATCAGCTGGCGGTTTGTTAAGATCAAAGGCTTCTTTATTCGGATTCTCAGCCTTGGCTTTACATGTTACACACAATCGAGTAGAAGCACTCTTTTGAACAAATCGAACAAAATTATGAAGCTGACGATCGTTTGCAATGATCACAGGTGGACATCCTGAAGTATTGATCAACTCAGCAGGTAGATAACTTAACTCCAAATCGGCTATGATTTCTTCTTCCATACCAAAATCCTCCAAAATCATCCTTTTTAATTCATCTAAAGTACAATTTGATTCCACTAACAATAGCCTACCCCCTTTGCCATCAGCCTCAAAAATCCATCCCGTAGTTGCACCTAATTCCCAAAGACCACATGTTGTATAGATATGCATCTAATCTAGAACAAAAGTTTCTGAAAATCAAAAGAGAAACTATGAAAAAATCATAGATTCATGAAGAAGAAAGGCAAAATCATTTTTTTTAAAAAAAATTGACAAAGAAAATCGAGCAGAACCATTTTAGGAAGTTAGAATATTTTTAGAATATTTTGTTAACTGACTTTCCTTTATTTTCGCCAAAAACAGGTGATTTTATTAGTAGAAGACACCTTCTACAATGCGTAGAACCATGAAAATAATAAGGAATGTAATTTCTACCTTCTTTAGACGTTTGTGTAGTTTTCAGATTTCACGTTCGAGAAATGTTAGAATACTTGTTTAGAGTAGAAACTGCATTTTTCAGAAACGTAGATATCTTTACAATTAGTAGAATTCGCATTCCCCATATTTAGATATTGAATCAAAAGTAGATTTTACGTTCCAAAACAAGTAGATGTACGTGTTTATTCTGGATTTTGCATTCTACTAACCCAATTTCCGTAGAAGACGATTTCTACTTTTAGTAGAACGTAAATTGGAAATTTTATTTATTAAGTTTTTGAAAAAATAAAAAATATGTCCTTCTGTATATTGGTGTTCCATTAATAGTTTATATTTTTAATAATTTTTTTGATTCATAAAACTATTTATTTTATTAAGTTTCAGAAATAAAAGGGTAAAAGAGAGATAAAATGGACAAAGTTGAATTTATACCATTGGGACAACCATTCTGTTTTTTTATTCTGTTTTGGCAATTTTCCCAAATTTTTTTTACCCGAAAGAACCGGAACCGAAAAAGAACCGATCCGAATAGATCCGGACCCGAAAAGAACCGACCCGAATAGACCCGACCCGATAAGAACCGATTTGTACCCGACTTAAAAACATGTATATCTAAAACTATGATGTTTTTGTGTTTTATTTTATATATATTATTATATGATTTAGTTGAAATATCTTTTGTGAACAACATTTGTTATTATTTGTTTAACATTTTTTAAGTAATATAAAACTTTAAAATGTAAAACTTAGAGTTTTAAAATATTTTATTTTAATTATTAATAGTTTTATTTAAGCTGTTTTGTAAAATTTTAGATATATATGACAAATATTCAACTAAAGTTGATGGAATTGGGTATATCATGTCCTTTTCAGATCATAATTATCCGAACCCGACCCGGACCCGGACCCGATATGGACCCAAAAAATTACGGATATTTTATGGGTATTTTAATTATAGACCCGAACCGACCCGGACCCGGACCCGATATGGACCCAAAAAATTACGGATATTTTATGGGTATTTTAATTATAGACCCGAACCGACCCGGACCCGGGAAGAACCGACCCGAACTCGAACCGAAAATTTTTAAGTACCTATTGGGTCTAAATATTTAGGACCCGAAAAGATCCGGACCCGAAAAGATCCGGCCCGAACCCGACCCGAAGACCCGAACACCCAGGCCACATCTGAGGACTGCAGCTCTCAACTGCCTTTAATTCAATGCTGTAGGTTCTTTACTAATATGGTCATATAGAAACAAAAACAGTCTCTTTAAAGTTTAAATGCTTAGCTCGAGCCTTGTTCGTCCCAGATCACCGTGGCATCAAATGCTTTGCAGATTTCTCCACACGTCTCGCTCTCTCTTATGAAACAACATACAACCTTTAAAAAAAAAAAAACAACATACACAGACATGTAAAAGATGTTCGTAAGCGCAGACTGGTTCTGATAGACTCGACGCAACGATTTCGGGTTTCGTTATCTAAACATTCACAATCAATTTCTATTACAAATCTAAAGAATCTGGGATCGAATGCCTCTCGACTAACTTAGGTCATGATTGTGCAATAGAAATGGAACAGCTAGACGTAGCTCATCTCTTTTGTTTGATTCTAACTAAAACTTACATCAACGTGACGCGAGGAAGATTGGAGAAGCAATCAACTCGAGACTGTGAGGAAGTGGTGCAGACGAAGAACAGAGTCATGGTTTATAGTTGAGCTTCGTAGCCCATTTACCTTTTTTTTTAATTGAGAAAACTGGTTAAGAAAGATTTATAATTTAAACAGACTATTGTCCTATTACACGAACCGGGTAATGTCGTATTCATTTGATTATCATTTGATTAAGTAGGTCCTAATGGCAGTAATCGTAAATATCCTAGTAAATAAAGGTCTATTAGTTTAGTTAGCTGAAGAGGGCTGTCAGAGTGCCACATCAGCCATGATGGCAAAAATGTTATTAGTTTACTAAATTAAGATTTATTATTAAAAATGCTTTTGATTAATAAGTAAGGGATTATATTTTTGGGATTTACCTGGACTCAGTGGCGGAACCGGAAACTTTTTTTTATTGGGGGCATAATTTTTATCAAATAATATTTAATATTAAATAAATTATTTTATATAAATAAATAAATATTTATTATTAAATAAAGTGATAAACAGCTTGTATTTAAATAAATATGATTTAACATATAACTTAAATATTTTTAATCAAAAATGTATATAGTATTTGTAAAGAAAATAACCTAATCATGGCTCATGGGGAAATAATAAAAACCTAATTATCTCATCAAATTAGTTAACCAATGAAAAATATAGAAAAGAGTTATTGAACACGAAAGTTACTGAACAAACCTTTTTAAATAAAATACAAAATGTTATGAACCAGATTGTGGATAGCTAATGACCAAGAGATTATACCATCATCGGCCCAAGAAAGAGAGAGTCGGCCATCTTTTCTTTTTCCTTATGTCTTTATGTTTTTCTTTTTCCTAGTTGGATTATGATTTGTATTCTTTCCATTTATCTATGACAGTGTAATCTCCTATTTAAGGAACCTCTATGTTATGAATAAAGATAGACTTTTCCATTACTTTAACAACACGTTATCAGCACGATTGATCTCTAAAACCCTAAGCTAAAATATCGACCATAAACCCTAAATCTCTCTCCATTGCTAAAACCCTAATCTCTATCGATCACCTCTCTTTGATCATGACCCTGATCTGTATTCGACCACTGATCTCAACAAGATCGATCTGTGGACTGATCTCTGCAAGTTTCAGTACGCCTCAACTATTCCAGATTGTACGATCAGCCTGTTCCAGTCCGTGATCAAACTGTTCGAGATCTACGAGTTCTTTGACTGCAAGTACCAGCTCGCATACCAACGATCCCGATCAGCTCAACCTAAGCTAAGTTTTTGATCTCTATCTGAATCTCCATCGATCTCTCTCTCTCTATCGATAAACCCTAATCACTTTCGATCTCAACTTGTACCCGATCTCAGCTCGCGGAC